>NC_061866.1:1804500-2105250 GCF_907164915.1 Impatiens glandulifera
TAACCATTGCAATTAGAAATGTCATGACTTTCTAAGCAAACCAAAGCTCTAGTAGACACTAAAAACTTTAAACGAGATTTGAAAACATGACCCAAACGAGGATGCCAATGGTAAAATTCCAAAGATGAACGATTCAAACAAAATGATGACAAGTCAATGTTGGAGGCAGCAACATCTTATACTTTGAGTTCATCCAAAACATAAAGTCCTCCTTTCATATGGTCTGTCTCAATCACCTTCTACGACCGTGGATCCTTAACACAATAATTGGAAGAAGTAAACAAAACTATGAGACTAGAATCACACAATTGACTAACAGATGCAAGGTTTAAAGAAAGACAGGAAATATGGTACACATGTGGGAGAGAAAAACTAGATGTATGTATTAAACCAATTCTTGTCAATGGCATTGGAGTACCATCGACAGCCATGACGGAAGATGGTGGAACATAATTGACTAATACAAATGAGTTAATATTATGAGACATATGATGCGCCTGAATCTAATATCCATAAGGGAAATGATGTACCTGAATTATTAGACGATGACAAACATTTATGTAAGGAGTCGGACATGGCATGAGGCTGTGAGGTGAGAAATTGCTCAAACTTTTCAAACATATATGGATCCAAGGTTGGGGCAGCAATTGTATTACTAATATGCGGTGGAAGATAAGTTCATTGTGCACTTGATGACGAATCATTTTTACAATTAGACATGGTGAAAACAAAACAAATATGACACGACGCGGCACGATGCGGCACGAATACAAATCTCCAACGGAAACACAAATATGATACAACGCGGCACAAATACAAATCTCCAACGGCAACAAAAATACAATAGCACAAATATGGAACGATGCGACACACGCGACACGAATACAAATTTTCAAACAAAATCAACTAGAACAAAAGGAAGCGGAAACGAAAAATACCATTGACGATTGCAGACTCAAACACAAAATCCAAATCAAAAGATGTAAATTGAAATATTTAGGTTGAACAAAGAGAATCCATAAATGGAGGCTCTGATACCATAATAAAATAAAGAGAGAAGTTAGAGTTTCTTGTTGAGTTATGTCGCCTACACTTATAATAAACTCTACATTGTTAATTAGAGTTTATTGGGTTTTCTTTTTGGTTTTGGGCTTGGGCCTGACCAAAGTTATTTAGGTTTATTACCTGAATATTTACCCTATAAATATGTGATTATTAAGGGTTTACATTGAAAAGACGAAATTCTAGAGAGATAAAGTGTGAGGCAAAAACTATGTATTCCTTCTTCTTCTTCATAGTGAAATCTGGTAGTGGCTGAAGTGAATGTATCTCAATTTTAGTGAACCACTATAAATCTATGTCTTCTTGTGTTCTTCTTTATTGCATTTTTATAGATTGTTTCAAGCTGGTCAGATTTGAAGATACAAATCTTAACAACTGGTATCAGAGCAGCTAGGCTAAATCTGAGCATTGGAAACAATGGTAAATGAGAACAATATAGGACATGGGATAGGAAGATTTGATGGGACAGATTATGCCTTCTGGAGAATGCAGATTGAAGATTATCTCTATGGAAAGAAGCTTCATGTTCCTTTGAGTGAGAAACCAGAGAAGATGGATGAAGCTGAATGAAACTCCTTGATAGACAGGTTTTGGAAGTTGTCTGATTGACGCTAGCCAAGACGGTTGCTCACAATGTAGCAAAGGAGAAGACCACCATGGGTCTGATGAAAGCTCTTTCTGATATGTATGAGAAACCATCTACTAACAACAAGGTACACTTAATGAAAAGACTATTTTACTTAAGAATGGTTGATGGTACTTTTTTCACTACTCATTTGAATGAATTCAATAAAATTTTGAATCAATTGCTATCTGTTGAGATTGATTTTGGGGATGAAGTTAGTACCCTAATTTTGTTAGCATCTCTACCAAATAGTTGGGAACCTATGAGGGAAGCAATTAGTAATTCAGTTAGAAATGCTAAACTGAAATTAGTTGAAGTTAGAGATCGTATTCTTGCTGAAGAGGTTCGTAAAATTGATTCTGGTGAAACATTCAAAGGTTCTGCTCTGAATGTGGAAAATAGGGGTAGAGGTAATGATAGAAATTTCAACCGAGGTAAGAGCAGATCTATGTCAAGGAGTAGGAGGAGTCAGTCCAAGTCTGGGCGAACATTTAAGTGTTGGAATTGTGGTAAGCAGGGTCATTTAAAGAGGAACTACAAAGTACCGAAGAAAAACGGTGATGATAAAAATGATGCAGACAACGTTGTTACAGAATCTGTCACTAATGTGTTACTTCTGTCTGTTGATATCCCAATAGATTCATGGGTTTTGGACTCAGGAGCGTCTTTCCACACCACTGCTCACAAAGAATTAATAGAGAATTATGTAGCTGAAAACTATGGGAAAGTATATCTCGCAAATGGTGAGCCACTGGATATTGTTGGCATGGGGGACATCAAATTGAAGATGGAAAATTGTTCTGTTTGGAAGATCAATAAGGTGAGACACATTTCAATTTTAATGTGCAATCTGATTTTTGTTACACAACTTGATGAAGAAGGTCATAATTTTAGTTATGGAAATGGTTGCGTGGAAGGTGACTAAAGGAACAATAGTTGTTGCTCGAGGTCACAAAACTGGAACGTTATACATGACTTCAACTTGTAGAGAAACAGTTGTTGTTGTAGTTGATGACTCGAAAACAGTGAGTTGTGGCATTGCAGGTTGGGCCATATGAGCGAAAAAAATATGAAAATTCTTTTGAAGAATGGAAAGATTCTAGAACTGAAGTTTGTTGAACATCAGTTATGTAAAAACTGCATTATTGGAAAACAGAAATGGGTGAGTTTCTTAAAGATTGGGAAGGAGCTCAAGAAAGAAAGGTTAGAGTTGATACACACTGATGTGTGGGGACCTACACTTGTTTCTTCTATTGGAGGATCACAATACTACGTGACGTTTATAGATGATTTGACAAGAAAGGTATGGGTATATTTTATGAAGCACATGTCTGAAGTATTTTCTATTTTCAAGAAATAGAAGGCTTTGGTTGAAAATGAAACAAATTAGAAAGTTAAGTGCTTGAGATCCGACAACGAAGATGAATATATCAATTCAGATTTCAAAGAGTATTGTGTTGTGAATGGGATCAGTATGGTGAAGACGGTTCCCTGAACGCCTCAAGAGATTGGAGTAGCTAAACGGATGAATCGAACATTGAACGAACGTGCTAAGAGCATGAGATTACATGCAGGACTGCCGAAAACTTTCTAGACAGAAGCTATCAATACTGTTGCCTATTTGATAAATAGGGGACCTTCTGTTCCTCTTGAATTCAGAATTCTTGGAGAAGCCTGGAGCAACAAAAAGGTAAACTTTTCTTATTTGAAAGTGTTTGGTTGTTTATCATATGTTCATATTAATGAATATGATAGGAGCAAGCTTGATCCAAAGTCTAATAAATGTTTTTTCATTGGTTATGGTGATATCGAGTTTGGTTATCGTTTTTAGAATAATCAAAATCGGAAGATCATTCGTAGCAGAAATGTTATCTTCAATGAACAGGTTCTCTACAAAGATTGTGTTGGGAAGACATCAGATGGTGATTCCAAGTTGGAAGAGACTGGTACAATCGATTTGAAAGAATTTTCAGCTGAATATATACAGACTGTCGAAAAAAACAATGTATTGTTGAAGATAAAATCGTTGAGAACGTGGCCCCAGAGGTAAATCAGTAAACACCGGTTATACAGTTGCGAAGATCGTCAAGGAATCGAAAACTAGTCGAGAGGTGGTCTCTATCTCTAAACTATATATTATTGACAGATAGAGGAGAACCTGAATGCTATGAGGAAACAAATTAAGCAATACAATATGATAAATCGGTTAAGTGGGAGTCTGCGATGAAAGATGAGATGGACTCTTTGACGTTGAATTAGACTTGGGAGCTCACTAAGCTACCAAAGGGAAAGAAAGCACTTCACAACAAATGGATCTTCAGGATTAAAGAAGAGCATGATAAAACCATGAGGTACAAGGCAAGGTTGGTTGTGAAAGGATTTCAACAAAAAGAAGGTATTGACTATAATGAGATCTTCTCTCTAGTAGTTAAGTTGATGACAATCGGAACTATTTTGAGTTTGGTTGTGAAAGAAGACCTTCATCTTCAACAAATGGATGTCAAAACTATTTTTCTTCATGGTGATTTAGATGAAGATATTTACATTCGACAACCAGAAGGATTTGAAATCAAAGGAAAAGATGAGCTTGTGTGTAAGCTTCAGAAAAGTCTGTATGGTTTGAAATAAGCTCCAAGGCAATGGTACAAGAAGTTTGATAGCTTCATGAAAAGTAACAATTTTCTAAGGTGTGAAGCTGATCATTGTTGTTATATCAAGAGGTTTGATAAATCATACATTATTCTTCTTCTTTACGTTGATGACATGTTGATAGTTGGAGCAAACTTGTATGAGATTAACAAGCTCAAGAAAGAGTTGTCTGAAAAGTTTGCAATGAAAGATTTGGGTGCTGCAAAACAAATCATTGGGATGAGAATTTTCAGTGATGAAGAAGTTCTCAAGCTTTCACAAGAAGAATATGTGAAGAAAGTTCTTAGTAGGTTTAACTTGTATGATGCAAAACTAGTTACTACCCCCTTAGTTAGTCACTTCAGACTATCTAAAGATCAGTCGCCTTCAACAGAGGAGGAGAAAAATTACATGGCCATTGTTTCGTATGCCTTTGTCATTGGTTGTATTATCTATGCGATAGTTTACACAAGACCAGACATAGCACATGCAGTGGGAGTTGTTAGCAGGTTCATGAGCAACCCGGGTAGACAACATTGGGAAGTAGTAAAGTGGATACTACGATACTTAAGAGGAAGTACGGGTCTTACTTTGTGTTTTCGAAAGTCTAATATGGGTTTGAAAGGATATGTTGATGTTGACAATGGTGGTGATGTTGATAGTAGGAAGAACACAACATGGTACATTTATACTCTGGGAGGTACTGCAATCAGTTGGGTTTCAAAATTGAAGAAGATTGTTGCTCTTTCTAGTTGTGAGGCAGAGTATGTTGTTGTGACAGAGGTTGCTAAGGAGATGATGTGGTTACAACCCTTTTTGCGAGAATTGGGTCAAGACTACGAGGGAAGTGTGTTGCGATGCAAAAGTCAGAGTGTCATTCATTTGGCAAAAAATCTTGTTATCATGGAAGGACGAAGCATATACAAGTTCGTTATCATTTCACCCGGTCAGCTTTAGAAGATGGAGAATTAGCTCTTAAGAAGATTCCCGGGAGTGAGAATCTAGCTTATATGTTGACGAAAGCTGTGACAAATGAGAAACTGAAGTTGTGTGCAACTTCAGTTGGTCTTCTTCGTTAAGACACCGAATGGAAAGCCGTTATCGATCGAGAGATGATGAAGTTAGTCTCCAAGTGGGAGATTGTTGAGTTATGGAGCCTACACTTATAATAAACTCTACATTGTTAATTAGATTTTATTGGGTTTTCTTTTTGGTTTGGGGCTTGGGTCTGACCAAAGTTATTTAGGTTTATTACATTAATGTTTACCCTATAAATATGTGATTATTAAGGGTTTACATTGAAAAGACAGAATTTTAGAGAGATAAAGTGTGAGGCAAAAACTTTATATTCTTTCTTTTTCTTCATAGTGAAATCTGGTGGTGGCTGAAGTGGACGTAGGTCAATTTGAGTGAACCACTATAAATTTGTGTCTTCTTGTGTTCTTCTTTCTTGCATTTTTACAGATTGTTTCAAGCTGGTCGAATTTGGGAGATACAAATCTTAACAACTTATTAGCCAACATAAAATAAATTAAATGTAATGAAAGAGTTTATATAGTTAATGATTACAATAGACTAAAATACCATTAAGTGTTAATAAATTAAAATATCTTAAATGTTAATAAAAATAATATATTAACATCACCGATCTGATCGGGATAACAATTTGTTGACTGAATAACCGGTTAAAGTAAGACCAACAACAAATATGAACTTCTTGAAGAAAAATAACAAGTAAAATAGAACTCAAATGCATACTCCCTCTTTCTGTTCCTCCTCATAAAGTTCATTTTTTATAATAAAAAAAAATTACCTTATTATGATAGTTCATGAAAAAAAAAATCAACACAAAAATAAAGAGAAAACAAATTCTGAAACTAGAATAATCATTCTAAATGAAAGCTAAAAACTATCATTTGGTAAGATGCTCAAAACTCTATATCATATTAAAATAATATATTAGAATTACATCTTTATTTTTAATCTATAAATCTTATATTATTTATATAAGAATTATAATATCATAATATTTAAGATTTTAAATAATATTTAATAGATATTGTCTTAACAAATCAAATCAAACAATTTATCAATTTAAATATCTCTATTTGTTTATAAAAAATCATTAAATAATATATTTTCAACAAATAACCAACTTTTTATCTTTAATTCCAGTTAATCTCTCAGATAAAACCATTTATTTAAATAACCCTAAATGGGCAAGGCCTAAGATAAAATTTTAATATTCAAATATAATGGGCCTAAAACCAGATAGCAAGCATAGTAAGGTTGGTTATAGCCGGGCCTATCGAGTGGACAAAAAGTCACACAACAAAGCATCCATTATATATTTATGACCAAAAAAACATCACCAAGAAAAGGAGTCATTTGATCTTGGTATTTTTTTTAATTCTGAAAAAATATTATTTCTATCTCAATATTATTGTTAAAATACCAAAAATACTCTTATAGAGACAAGTGATTTGTATTAATCCTCATTGATAATATTATAGTTATTAATATATAATGAATGACTTTTCGATGATATAAACATTTGTTATTTAGCCATTGTTATTATCGTTATAATTTGTCTTCATTAATTAAATAAGTGTTAATTTATTTTGTTGGACTTTTTCACAAAACATAAGGGAAATTAAGAAACAGATAAATAAAGTGTCCTTAGTAGTGGCTCTTCAAAAGTTAAATGTGTGATTTGAAATGAGCTTATGTTGTTGCATAGAGGAAGAAACAAAGTTTAAAGAGTTGAAAATAAATGTAAATGCTAGTTTTTCTTTCTTTTTTTAACAAAAGTTTTTTTTTTTTTTTTAGAAAATTTGCATTATCCCATAATTATAAACTTCATTATTTCAACTTACATGTTTTTAGTGATAATTAAATTTAAAATAATTATTCATTTTAGACCATACTATTTTTATTTGAACTACCTATTGAGTTTGTTATTATAACTTATAAAGGTGATTTAAAGGGTTTAAATTTTCAAAGATAAAACTCAAAATTATGATTTTTCTTACATGCTTTAAGATGAATATCTCAATATTAGGATAGAAGGGAAATTTGACGAAATGACCCTAAAAAGGAGAGTAAATGAGCGGGTGACCAGCACATAATTTTAAATGCGTTGGTGACAATTTCATATTTTTTTGACGAAATTCTCCCTGTCGTGAAACGCAATCGGATGCCATGTGAAAAGTGCACAATCGGATTGTCAGTTGCGTCTCGCGATTGCCGATTGCGTCTCGCGAATGCGTCTCGCGATTGTCGGTTGCGTCTCGCGATTTCCGGTTGCATCTCGCGAATGCATCTTGCGATTGTCGTTGCGTCTCGCGAATGCTAGTTGTTTCTCGCAACCGGGGGTGCGTCTCGCGATTGTAGACTTTTCACATGCCATCCGGTTGCGTCTCGTAATATGGACAATTTCATCAAAAAAATATAAAGTAGTCACTAGCACATTTAAAATTATGCGCTGGTCGCCAACTCATTTACCCTTATTACGAGGATCATTTCGTCAAATTTCCCGAATAAAAATATTAAAAAAACATAAATATACTTGTACAAAATAGTTTAAAACTAGAGTTACAGAGATACATAAAATATTGTTTAATAAAAAAAATGTATTTAAGAATTGTTTAAGAAAAAATATTTTGTATTAAAAGTTTTAATTTAAAAAAAAAAGTAAAGTAAAAAATATTTTACTATTTTGATTGATAAAATAAATAATTTAATAATTAGAATACAGTGTTTAAAAAGAATTTAAAAAATAACTAAACCAGCTTTGTCAAATCAATTATATGTTTATATTATTATTATGTCATTATCTTATTCCTATCTCTATTCTTCTATAACTTATTCCTATACTTTTACAAGACACATTCATTACATTATCATTCATACAATATATATGGGATAGTTCGTAATTTTTATTATAATTATTTTTTATATTTAAGTTAAATTCGAATATTTTAAATCGAATTTGAAGTTAAAGTCGGAAATTAAGAAAGAGAAATACTCAATCGAATTCTAGAATAGAGATGATTATAGTGCAAAAATACAAACTCGAAACTATTATAATATTAAAATTTTAAAAAAAATTATTAATATTTAATGTGTCTTCATACGTGTGTCTCCGGGCAACATCACACCAATACTATCATTTATTTTGTTTTTATATATACTACATTCAAACTTTAATTTTTTAATATTTCTTTATTTTTTGCATGGTAACTGTCTTTTCCAAATTTTGGTCATATCGAGGTTCCAAGACAAATCAATGGCATATAATCCAACTGCAACAGTTGTTACACTAATAATTATTTTTATTGAAGTTGTTTTTATTTCTTAATTTTTTATAACATAAACATATAATTAGAAAAAGTATAAAATGTTTTAAAAGAGGACTTAGATTCAACTTGCTATACTCAACTTTTTTTTTTTTCTAATTTAATAAACTTTATATTTAATAATATTCTAATTAAATAATATAGTAGTTGAAAAAATGTAAAGATTTATATAATGAAGTAAAATATTTAGATTCTAATTAAATAAAAAAATTTGTTGAATAATTTAATTATTTTATTTAACTTTTTTTCAAAACATACTCACTTTTGCCACTTCTCTCTCTTATCTCCTCCAGTCACACTCTTATTACCTATTCAGATTCTCCATTAGAGAGTAGAAACAAGCTTTTTAGGTTTTTCCTTTCAAAGGAAGCTTCTCGGTTCTATAAAATCCTTCTTAGTTTTTAAGGGTTTGTGAAAGAGAGAAATGGGTCGACAGTCAAATGCAGCAAAACTCGCCGCCAAGGCTTTAATGGAGGACGAGGTATTATCTCTCTATTTTCTCCTCCTTTTTCCATCCATTTTTGTGTTTTGCTTTATTCCTTCCTTGTACAGATTTCCGATCTGTTACCCAATAGGGTTTCCTCCGCATGCATCAAGTTTTGTTATTTCTATGTTGGGTTTTGCAGAACAAGAATGCAGATCAAGAGATGGAGAACCAGGTGAAGGTAAATGCTAGAAAAAAGAGAGCAATAATGTCTGTGATAAGAAAATCTGGCCGCATTCACAAGAAAGTGACACAATCAACTAGTAAAATGGTTGAAAAAAACGTGATTGAGGAAATAAGGATTTCAGAGAGTGATAAAGATGATGGGCATCTTAACAATGATGGAAAAAGTGGTTTACCAGAGATTCAGAAGACTGTTGATGGAAGAACCTTGGAAGAGAAAGTTGAATACCTTCTTCAAGTTGTAGACCAACTGTTGAAGAAGCCCAATGTATATATATAGCTTATTTTATTTCATTTCATTCATTCATATCTATATCTGATTGAAACTTAACTGTTTTGCTCCATTGTTGAAGGTCTCCAATGATCAATACCCAAGAAAAAACACTTCCCTCAAGGGTCTGAAATCCATAGACGCCCAAAAAGAGGTTAGGACTTAATTGATCAATTTCTAGGTTTCCAAATAATCTTCATTAAATGCTCTTCTTTTGGGTATAAATAGATTATTGATTGCATAGTTGATTATTTGAAATTCTTGTGGAAACATGTAGTTTAGTTTGTTAAGATCATAGTTTTGGTATATCATCATTTGACAGATTGAATCCCTCAAGGAAGAAAATAATCAGCTTTGCAAGAAGTTGGACATTGCTGTTGGGAAATTAGAAGCGGTAGTAACTCATACCTCCTTTATTTGGTTGATTGAGAATAGAATGTTAATGATAATACTAATACTAATACTAATAATAATGTTTTGTTTGAATTTGGTTTTGGTTATAGTATGGTGAAGGAAACAGGGTTCTTCTAGACACTTTGAAGGAAGTAATTCTGAGCCCAAGTCAAGCAATGCCAACCAATACTCTACTTTTACCAGCGGCAAAAGATGCGAAAATGGATGAGGTTGTTGAGTCACCAACTAATGGTGTTGCCAAGAAACGGGGTAGAAAGGCGCAGGTGCGACAAATTGATTGATATGATTAGATGAGGAGCTTAGTTTTGGTTAGATAGCTTATTTTTGCACAAGGGGGTTATGATGCTATCTAACTATTCAAGAAGAAACTCTTATTACTATTTAATGCTTAGTGTTAAATTAAATGCTGTGGGATTTGAAAACACCAATGTTATATCTGTGGTTTTTGAGTTTGTAATTGACTTATTGGTATCTATATGTATTATTAAGACGGATGATATTTAAATGTTGTGATTCCTTATTTGTATTACTTCTTTTGATTGAGTCCAAAAATAATTATTAAGATTAAGATAATGTTTTTTTTTCACACTAAAAACACTTTTTGAGTTAAGTATGGATGATTAGTATTTTAAATTTATAAAAAATTATATATACTTTTTTATAATATATTATGAATAGTCATATAAAGATGAGTGAAACATAGTTATATTAAAAATAAAATCTTCTTTATTAAAGTATATCTTTCATATAACACATCATGAGAAATATCACAATATTTATCACTTTTATCTACCTTCATTTAATGACTTTCTCTCTTATAATAAGTAGTTACTATTTGTTTCATTTTTCTAGTAACAATTAAGTTATTTTTTTCTATATCTACAATCTTAAAATAAAAAATCAAATTTAAGGACTAATACTTACTAGTTAACTGTTGTGTACCTATTATCATCCTATATAAGGTCGGATAATAAAATAATAAATCAAATTCAATGACTAATACTTCACTAGTTAATTGTGACTTCCTATTGCCATCTCTATATAAAATTTGCAAAATTTCAGGTCTCAATATCTATAATTATTGATTCCAAACAACGGGCACCCGATTAATTACCACAAACAACGTTTGATTTATAAATTAACAAATTTTATAAAATTTTATTTGTTTTATAAAAACAACTTTTTTTTAAAAATGAGATTGTAAGTACTACTCTCAACTCACTAATTTATCTATTGTCTTAAAGAAAAGCATATTTATAAAAAATATATATATTAAAAATAATGTTTTATATAAAGTGTTACAAAAATTAAATAATAAACTTTTTTATCTTATAAAAAAATCCTAAATTAGACCCAACACAATTCTAACCGAAAACTTTTGGTTCCAGATTTACCCCCAACAGCCAGACAACGACCTAATGCCTAAACATGTGGGGGTGCATTTCAATGAATGTATCAACGTTTAATCTTTGCAGTAAAAAAAATTAATGCAAGGTAATTAGATTTAGATTTCATAACTATAACAAAATCCAAACAAGATATTGTACTTACTCAAAAGCTCAACAATGCTCTATTTACTGCAAAATTGAGTGTAATCTCTATTTAAACAAAACACATTTACTTTTAACCAATTTGATTATCATTACAAGTTAAAAAGTTTAAAAATCAGTTTGAATTCATCAAGAATTAAGTCACCATTGACCATAAAGAGTTTACAAAAACTACTAGTGATCAAAATCAAATAATATGGGGAGGCAAATTCTTCCACCTCTTACTCTTCTTTCCACTGATTATAAAATCCCCTAAAATTGTTTTCATTCTACAAGATAAAAAAAAAAAAAAAGCATCTGTAATTAGCTGCTGAAGTTGAATGAACATACCAAAACCCCTCAACTTTTTCTGCAGAATTAAAGACCAAATGCTTCCTCCACATCTTTGCCCATTTTATATACACTTGGTCAGCCTGATCATAATGCTCAAGCAAAAAAATTTACTGCTGCTGTTCAACCAGTACTCTTCTTGTTAATGCTGTTGCAAAGTAAAGTCTCATTTCGGGTAAAACACGATGAATCAGATGGGAGGTCCTGCATGTCAATATAATAGTTTCTAATAATTTAAACTTCTTTCATTGCTACATTTCAAAATAAAGACAGTTTTAAGAGACATACCCTGGCAGATTGCATAACTTGTCAAACTTCTCCAGAATAAAGAGGATACAGGCATGCTTTAATGATGTAGCATTGAAAGATTCCGACAACTCGTACATGAGCGAAACATTTTCAATAGAAATATCCTACAGAAGAAGAAACATTATCAAAATTGCAGAACCAATCCACCCGCCTTGAACAATTATTACCAACATTAAGTTACCTGAGCAATAGCATACTCGCAGAGGCGTTTGACTCCTTCCAAAAGATATTGGTCAGCCGCTCTTAGAAGCTCCTGTGCAACATCCAATTTAACATCTACCGATCCTGTATATATGTATCTGCATAAAAAAATCACATTCAATACAAAGTTTCATGTTGATTGTCGACTAGAAATAATTTTGGTATGTTTCTAAATTGGCTCAAAGTCTTACCTCATCATTAGTTCAAAAACATCCCATTTAATATTTGGAATCTCTATATCGTTAGCATCTTTCTCCTGCAAACAAGAACCATATCTACTCACTTACCAAAATGGTCAAAGATAAAGTAAATAAATTATTAACCAATACAGTGACCACATTATCACACAGATCTACTCACTAAGAATTGAATATTGAGAGGCAATATTGAAAGGGAAAAAAGAAAGTAATCAGTACCCTATAACCACCATCAAACATTGCTCTGAATGCATCAGAAGAGGCAAGGAGACAAATTCGGTGAGCATAGAATCGCTTCCCTGATGAGAAGAAAGACACTACGATAAGCAAAAAGGACTAGAAACAGCACAAAAACAAATGAATGTTCTACAAATCACCTTCAATTAAAAAAGTCACATCAGAAAGTGTAGGATTATTTACATACTGCTCGCCCAAATACACCTGCATTGAGCATCCAACAAAATTATTATGAAATCAAAGAAATTTTTCATGGAAGAAAACTGGCATGCTAAATATTTAAGAAAAAATAAGATGGATGTGCTTAGCTCATAGAAAAACAATGATATATACCTGTGGGATTGGGGAGGGGGGAGCTGCATCTACAGGAGAGATAGAACAGGGTTTGGTAGCCAATTTGTACAAAGCCACAGAAGCATCACGTTGCTGCTTAAATGTAGTTGATTCAAAAAGGTCCAGAAGCAAATCCAATCCTATATAAATAAAATATTGGCTTAGATTTTTATTTATTTTTGTGAAATCAGTTAAGCAGAAAGGTGTTATAATATTAAGCAACCAGAAAAAGAAAGTCACCATTATTATCAATAAAAATAGCTTTCTGATCGTTAGGTGAACAAAGATGGGCAAGGGCTAAAGCAACTCGTTTTTGAACTGCCTTCTCTCCAACACGCATTAAGTACAATAAATGTCTCAATACCTGCAAAAGCAATAGCAAATTGATAAAAATAATCTATGATATAGATCCAAATTGGTGGATCCTAGTTAAGTTTAAAGAATTAGTTGTTTTTTGAAAGGATAAAACCATTTTCATTAATCAGTATATTTGAGAGTGAATTTTTAGCTGTGGAATTTAGATATGATTTATTCCTAAAATATTTAGTTAATATTTTTCTAGAGAAAAAGAAAATTGAGACAGAAATTAATTCTAATAGATCAAATACAGCCTATAATGTTGCAAATCCAAGTCAATTATACAATTAATTAACTTGGATTTGACACAGTATGTTGGAACATCATTTATGATATAAAATTTTGATATTAGGATAACTTCTCTTAATATGGATTGAAATCTGATTAAAGATTATCATATATGACTGGATTTGATTGACTATTAATTTATGTTATCCTTTTATAGATGATGTAGACTATGCAAGTTAACAAATTCTTAATAATACAATTTCCCTCACTCTAATTTTCTACAGTAAAATCTCTACAAATATAGAAACGAATGGTTAATCTAAAGATTGAGAAAAACAAACCCACCCTTCCATTAATCTTTTCCTCTAATCTTTTGAGTGTTTTGGCTACACAGTCCCTTGTTGGCTGCAAGTAAAAGGATCACACGAGGATAACCAATCAAACAAATAAACAAACACAATGCAACCACATGTTTACAGAAAGGACATAAAATATTTTAAGATTTTTTTATTAACTACTCAAATAATAGGGTATGAGTTATGGTGACTGTACTTACTTGGACAATGAATTCTCCATCTTGAAGCTTTTGAACACCCCCAATCTTAACAAGATCTGCTACATTATCCTATACAAAACCAACGGCCTTAGTATATCCATTGCTATATCAGTCAATACATCATTAATTACAAAGAACAAAAGAACATTCCAGCAGAAAGAGCATCTTATAATATTTCAAATAAAGTTATACCTCATTGTCTGCAAGACCATAAAGTGCAAATGCAGCATTATGCTGCAGAGATCCATTCTTTGAATCAAGAAGCTTTAGCAATGGAGCTATACCACCATTGTGTGCAATCCCAGCTTGATTATGGTTATCCTAAAAGCAAATATGCATTTCAGAGAATTGTGGAAATAGCATGACTTGGCAGTACTTAAAAGCAACAAAGTTATATAGACTCTTGCTTAAATATATATATATATATATATATATATATATATATATATATATATATATATATATATATATATATATATATTAATTACATAGGCAACAATCACTTAAAAAATAACTATGTTGGTCAAATACAAAAATAAATACTAACAAACTAACAAGCAATCAGAAGAATATCTCAAGTAGCTTTCATCTTCCTACAATTTCTGCTTCATCTTATTTCAGCTTCTGTCCATGGCAATTGTAATGTATTGGAGAGCACAGACAGCTTAAATAGCATACTCTTTCTAGCTCACTAACTCAGGACATGTTTTGGCAGTCAATTCCCTTGTTATTTTTCTTTTCTTCAACAGAAAAATCAGCTTATATAGGAAGAAACACAGCTGACAAAACACCAACAATGGAAAGCTAAACAGAGTAGAATAAATGCCCAAATAAAAGTACCTGAGCCAGCCTTCCAAGAGCAAATGCTGCCATCTCTTTCAGTTGTGTGTCAGAAGACTGAAGCATCTCAATTAATGGTGGCACGGCACCTCTTTGCACAATGTGAACCTGAAGTATACAATTTACAAGATTAGGTGGCACATAAAATGCAATTATTGATTGCAAGTTTGAAGAATTTGCTCATTTCTTCACCTTGCAGTCAGAATCAGTAGCAGCAAATTGTCCAAGTAGCAAAGCTGCTTCTCTTTGGCTCTCCGTGCAGCAGGAACTGCAAATCACAGTCAGTAATTTAACTACAAAATATATTGCAGGATCTTAAGCAAAGTATTCAGTAGCATAATGCTTAAAACAACTTATTATAGCAAGTGAGCATTGAAGTCAAGTCAGTGGTCTAAACCTCAGCAATCCTATGACTGGTTGTAAAGCTCCAGCAAGTAGGACTTCTTTCTTTATCGAAGGTGAGGAATGCACCAAATTTCCAATGACACCAACCTAATGAAAATAAACAAAAGGGTGTAATGTAATCAATAACATGACACAACAAGAAAAACATGTAAATTCAAGTAAGAGGAATAAAGCTAACCGCTTCATAGTGTATGGTTGGATCCTCAGATCGAAGCATTAGAACAAGAGTAGGCAAAGCATTACACTCCACTATCTGCAAGATACCAATGCTAAAATGTTATGCTTGTGATGAAAATGATTCCATGAATGGATAAAATCTCAGGTAACACCAACTAACCTGATTTTTATTCTCGTCATTTTTGAATGCGAGCGTGCGCAGTGTCCCAGCAGCAGCTCTCTGGACCTTCAAATCAACGTACTCTAATAATTCAACAAGGGGAGGAATCCCACCTTCCGTTCTGTATTTGTGGTACAGATGTTACAATATATTCTACTTAGCTCACAAATGGGAAACAAGGATCCTTTACAAACCTAACACGTGTTTTAATGCAGCTATTTTCATGAGCAAGATTGGTGATAGCATCAGCTGCTCTCCTCATGACACCAACAACAGCTCTAGAGTTTTGACCATCCTTATGTCTCTTCAATAGATTCACTAAATGGGGAAGTGCTCCAGCATCTACTATGAGTCGCTGATGTTCTGGCTGTTAGTAAAAAAAGAAACAAATCAGGTGTAATTAAGAAAGAATGTCAATACTCTTGACATTTTGAGTAAATCCTTTCCTTATTTTGATATTCCGTTCATATGACGAGGATTATAAAAAATTCTTTAAGTATTAGCATTTGGATATCCAAGAGTTGCAGCAAAGTGATAATCGTTCATTACATTAATAGAAGTATAACATGGACTAACAACACTCCAAATGCATGACATAGGCACATAGCATACAAAATCTACTAAGATACTCTATATATGTTTCCAATTCCATCCATGGTAAGAAGATCCCATGACACCCTTTTCCAAATGAACACGTCTACAAACTGAACCAACCGTTCAACCAAGTTAATTATCCAGTTCATGTTTAAAATCAAAGTGGCCATATTTGAAAGATTTGCATATTAAAATGATCAATTATAATTCTCCAATAATTGATGCTACTATTTGAAATGAAGCATAAACGTCTCATTCTTCTAAGAAAAGATAATGTTCCAATTCCAATTCAATGCAAAGGTAAATCTATTCAGCTTCACTTTCCTTAAACAAATTCTAGAATGTTTCAACATTGACTATGTTAGCAGATTTTCAAATTCAATAAAGAGTCCACATACATTTCTCTAAACCATTCCAAGAAAAAGACTATCACAGCAATTGTGTAATCCAAACAATCCAAAAAATTCTACCACAGCAAAAAAGTAAAAAAAAAAAAAAAGCATATTAGGAGTCGTATGAAGATCAAAAGACCTAATTAGAGATCAAAAGATTTTGAAGAATTAAGCAAAGTTTAAAATATCATAGATAGTTAAAACAAAAGAAACTAAAAGGGAATATTGCAACTACTTTACCTTTACAGCAAGAAGTCCAAGAGTGAAAGCACTCCCTTTCTCGACTTCATGCTCGTAAAACCTCAAACCAGTATCAACATCGTTCAACGGTGGCGGCGCCTGAAGATGCGTCACCAGTGCCGGTACAGCTCCACAATCAACTATCGCATTAACAAATTCTTCTACAAGAGTCCAAATCATTACAAACACGAGTTAAAACACGAAACAATCAATAGGAGGCAGTCAATCGGAATTAAGAGCGGTAATCTAACATTCAGTACCGTTCTTCGCGAATTCAGAGAGAATATGAATAGCGTGCTTAGCGGAGGCGCGATTAGCTTCAAGCGAAGTGAAAGTAGTACGGAGGATCTGAACCTGAGAAATAACCTCTTTAACGAGATCTTCCTGTGAATCATGATGTGAAAGAGAAGCGATCTTGCGATCTACATCGTAGTCTTCTTCTAGCTTCCGTTTGAGACTCTTCCGTGCAGAGCTTGTTGGCTGCTCTTGGCGCTTCTGATTCTCCATGAGAGGGAGGAGGAGGAGAGAGATGGATGAGGAGAGAGAGAGAGATAGAGAGAGAGTGGGGGAGAGCTAGAAGAGCCTGACGTGTAAGGAGGGGTAGTTTGGAGAAAAGACCAGGTTAAAAATTAAAGGAGTAAATTTATATGCGTGCTTTGTTCTTCTTTTTTTACTTTTTACGGTTTTTACTTTTTTTTACTTAAATGGAGAAAGGGTTTGGGCGGGATCCGAATACGGCGGGCGGGGAATAATTTGGAATTTCGCGGGTTTTTAATGTCAAATAACTTGCTAACCTACGCTCCCGCCCCGTGCCTTTTGCAGAAATAAAGCTAAAATGCGCAGCTTTTTTAACTTTCCTTTCTTTTCTTTGTTGCCTAATCAGGACTCGTTAGCTAAGGGCTTGTTTGAGTTTTGGATTTTAATTTTCTTTAATATTTTTTTTATGAAACAAATGTTTATTATTTTAATTAAAATATTGTATTTTAATCTCATTTGATTGGAAATAATTCAAATTTATAAATATTAATGTATCTCGTTAATAAATATTTTAAAATGTAATCAATAATATGTTCAAGCTTCTCTTTTCATTTTCTTAAAAATGTCATATTTTGATTTTTTAACACTATGTTTCTTAGTTTTTTTTTTAAATAATTGATTATTTTAAAATTAATGATAATTAATGATTGATGATATTTGTTAGAAAATGAAGATTTTTGTAATATATTTTTTTTAAAAGGTATTAATATATATTAATAAAATAATAATTTAAAATATATAATATTTTAGTATTTAGTTAATTAATTGAATGTCTTTAAAAGATATTAATATATAATAATAAAATAATAATTTAAAATATAATAATAAACTAATAATTTAAAATATATGCTAATTAATATTTTGTAATAAATCCTGAAATTATATTTTTTTTGGATTATCTTATTTAAATAATTTTAACTGGACAAGTCCATAGTCTATTTAGTATTTTCTTTCTAAATAATGTTCTGTTATATTTATAATTTTAAATTAACTTTATTAAAGATAAAAGTTATTTTAAATGGGAAGACCAAGACCAAGCCATAATATTAAAAAACACTATTAAGTTATAAAATTTACTAAATTAAATTAGACAGATAATCAAAATATTATATTTTTTAAATGGTCAAACAAGATAATAAAAGAAAATAATGGTTTAAGTACTAGGCAATACATTATATAATAAGAGATTGTAATAATATTTTTGAGAATAATTATACTAATTTGTTTTAAAGGTATAATATCCTATGAATATAAAATCTCTATTATAATGTACAAACCATTACATTCATAAAAACAACAACTTGTCTATTTAATATTATTCAGAATAAAATTATTAGTAATGTATAATATTTTTAAATAGTTTAAAGAATAATATAAATGTATTTTAATTGAACATTAATAGAATGATTTGATGAATTATTATTGTCTATGTGATATTAGATAACTTCAAAGAATCCCTAATAATTCTTTGCCTTTAATAATAATATTACGAATTTGTTTTAAATTGGTCAATTCAATTAATGTTAAATAGTAAATATTCCTAAAATCAAAATATTGACTATTACATTAGTTTTATAATTAATTTTCCTATTTTAATAATATTATGATTATATCCCTAAATAATTTAAATTAAATAATATATATATATTAGTTCCTTTAAGAGAAATGTATTTGAAATATATAAAATAAAATAAGTTTTAATCGGAAAACTAGTTGTGATACTGATATATAGAAATTAACCCATTCACCTTGTTTTGACAAGTACAGTTCAGCGCAAACACTTAAAGTAAGAAATAAAAAATAAAATAAACAATTTTATTTACTAGTAAAAAGGGAGTAGAAATTTGAAATATATATATATATATATATATATATATATATATATATATATATATATATATATATATATATATATATATATATATATATATATATATATAATATAAGTATAATTATTTTTTCCAAATTTAATAGGCTTATTTTACTTTCAAATTTGATGGGCCCTTTGTCAAATCTTTGGGCTTTAGTGTCTACAACCTAAATTCAGAGTTTTTGTTAAAGCTAGTTTGATGTTGGATTTTTTAATTAAAATTTTAACTATTATATTTTATTTATTTTTAATAATTTATTAAATTAAAATTAAAATTTTAAATATATTAATAATTTAACTAATTAAAACCCAAATTTTAATTAAACAAGATTTTATTTATTTATTTTTATTTTTTTCAGAACGTTGTGTTCCGTTATTCCGCATATATACTTAACCATGTGCAAAACTTATTGTCTGTCGGACTCGAACCCAGAACCTTTAAAGAGGATGTGGATATTCATCTCTCGTTGTTGCTACGCTAGAAAATGGGTTAACCAATAAAAACTCAATAAAAACTTTAAATAAACAAACATCAAACAAACTCTAAAATTTGAATGGCTATTGAATAAGATGGCAAGTTGGTAAAATTTGAAACTCAGGAATCCATAAGTGGTAAAATTTTGATAATTACGTTTTCGGATGATGTAAGGGACAGTTTTGATTCAAATGAAGTCTTGTTGGGAGGGATTATTTGAAATTAGATGAATTAAGGTTCTTACTTTTCTATGTTTGTTACTTTGTTTTGATGTGATCTAAAGTTTTTGTTTTGAAATTTTGTTCCCTCCCTTAATTTGCAGATCCAATAGAATGAATTTTATTTTCTTGTTATACTAGTTAATTAGCTTTTGTTTTTCACTAATGATGGTTGAAATTTTAATATATAGTCGAACGAATAAGTTGATATATTTGTAAAACAAATCATTCTATAGTCAAAATCAATCATAGAAAAAGTTTGATAGACAAATTTTTATCAAAAATTACTCTTTTTCGTTCACTTTTCATTTAAGTTTTATTTAATTTAATTACATTTTTCATAACAAATGAAAACAAAATCTCTTCCACATTTTATTTTCACAATTATCAAAAGTGTTGAGATGGTAACAATGTCAAAATACTTATTTTTTTTCAAATAAACTTATATATTTGAGATAATAAGAATGTGTGATCAATTTGTATGTAAACTTAACCCTAAATGACTTCATGTATAAATTATAATAAAGTTTAAATTGTTAATATTAGTTAAATGTGAGATTCTAAATGGGTTTATCTCTTAATAAAAAAAGAATTGTATTTTTTTTAATAAAGAAGAATTAGCATCACACATCCCAGCTACACCTTTCGCTTAAACTCAAAACGTTTATAGTTAAATTCGAAAGTTTATCTCTTATAAATGTTTATATGGTTTATATACTGTTTTAGTGGGTTGAAAGCAATTCTATTTTAATTTTTTGCTTGATTTTATGTACTCCTATAATAGGACATTAATTGTAACATAGGTTATATTAAAAAAATAATAAAAAATGTAGTAATAAGGGGTTAAACACATAGTCCCAAAATACATTTAATCATTTAATTAGACACAAAACTTGTCGCTTGACAAGCTCAAACCCAGGACCTCTCAATGTGGCTGAGGATATCCCACTCTTGTTGGCGCTATGCTAAAAGAGAGAATACATATGTTATATTTAACAACTCACTAAATATGTAGATATTGATGACAAACATTGTTAAATCCTGGGTGTTTTGTTACCTTTACCCAAATTTCTTAGTTGCTTTGTGGTTTGGAGATCTTAATTTACAATCTTACTATTCAATAAGTTTTGAATTATACCCTCTTCTATCTTAGCGGAAAAAGGGGTGGATACCCTAGGTCCTCAACCTCTTTGAGGTTTTGGGTTCGAACCCGTTAGACGGCTAGTTCTGTTCATTTAGTAAAATTAGTTGGGTAGATTTGCGAGCCCGTTAGTTATATGTCTAACCTATTGGGATTAGATGCACTCTGAAGAAGAAACCAAATTCGAGCTCATCAAATGGGTATTTATGTTCGTCTAGTTAAATTGGTTGAGTATATTTGCGGGTTATATGTTTAATCTACTGAGATTATATGCACTCTGAAGGAGAAAACGAAACCAACGTTCTAAAAAAAATTGAATCATGTTTGTCTTTTAACAATTGGTTGAAGTAAGTCTTCCTTAATCGGATAATGAAATAGTTGTATTTTTTGAAGCCAAAGAAAGTCATTTGCTATAGATCCAACTTCATTAGAAGTTAGATATGAAGTCTTCCACGCAAAATAAAATTGTATGATTATGTTGAGTTTGGGATGCCTTAATGTATTGTGCATTGTGTGTAAAATATCTCTTCCATTCTCACAATTATATGATTAATGAGAAGAGTTTTATTTTTTAAAATAAATAAAAGATAATTGATGGGGGAGTGATAAGATCGGTGGCACCAATAGAGACAGAGTCTAGTAATTATTGACAACTTCGTGCAAAAACGGTTTGATAGAAATCATGTTAGGGATTTGTATCACTTTCTATTCTTCACAAACCCTTACAAATTAACTCTTGAATGATTCAAGTGCAGAAACGTTTGCTCAGATTTGAAGTTAAGAACCGATGAAGGAGAAGATGACATAATATAAATGACACAAGGAGATGTTTATGGATGTTCGGAGAAAAACTCTCCTACGTCACCCCTTCTTCCAACCACTAGAAAGATTCACTATAGTTTTCTTAGAATCAAATACAGTTGCAAAGTTAGCTCACTGTTGAATAGAACAAACTTTGTTCAACTTACAGTATATTGAAGAATATCATTCAGCTAGACAATACTTTGATTCTATATCTCTCTTAATGTACAAACACAGTAAAACAAGAAAGCAATTCGTGAGATTGTAAGTTCAGTAAACAAGTTTCTGTATAAAGTGTCTGGCCGTTCATCCGTTGTCCTTGAGTATCCTTAAATAGAGAGCAGATACCAACGGTTGAATCTTCTATAATGACACGTGGTAAATACCCATTGAAGAGCCTCCATAGTACATATGTACAGCAGACGCTGAGCACCATGATCGTGGCCGTACCAATCTGGTAGTGCGCCAAATATTCTTCTAGGATTGTCCTGCAAGAAACAAGTAGTGAGAAGAATATTTGTTTACGTGGCATTAATTTATTGGATGTAACTGACTGTTGTACTGATCAACACAGATAAGTGGAGCAGGAGTAGCGTACAGTTAGTTGATCGTGAGTAGACGGATGCTAGCTTCAAGCAACTGCTGAAGCAAGACATTATACGTGCTCCAATTAGACTGACAAGTTTAATGAAGTTAGACGCCCCCGTCTAATAGCAGGATCCATTAGACCACCGAGTCTAATGGAGTTAGACGACACGTCTAACTACGAGTCCTCTCAGACTAGTCTGAAGGAGTTAGACTACACGTCTAACTTTTATCTGTTAAACGACACGTCTAACTACGTCTTT
The DNA here is from genome assembly GCF_907164915.1 of Impatiens glandulifera. Lineage (NCBI taxonomy): Eukaryota > Viridiplantae > Streptophyta > Magnoliopsida > Ericales > Balsaminaceae > Impatiens > Impatiens glandulifera. The sequence goes on from NC_061866.1 coordinate 1,827,522, forward strand.
TAGACTGCACGTCTAACTATGTATCTGTTAGAATGTACGTCTAACTATGTCTGTTAGATTGCACGTCTAACTACGTCTGTTAGACTGCACGTCTAACTACGTCTGTTAGACTGCACGTCTAACTACGTATCCGTTAGACTGCACGTCTAACTACGTATCCGTTAGACTGCACGTCTAACTACGAATCCGTTAGACTGCACGACTAACTACGTATCCGTTAGACTGTACGTCTAACTACGTCTGTTAGACTACACGTCTAACTACGTCTGTTAGACTGCACGTCTAACTACGTATCCGTTAGACTGCACGTCTAACTCAATGCGTCTAATAGATAGTAAGTCTAATGAACCTTATTCAGACTAAGTCTAATTTAGCACGTTTTTGATGCACCTACATAAAAACAATTAGACGACTTAGTTTCCTTCTTATTCAAGTTTATACAAACTCATCATCAAAATTTCGTTAGTTAGAATAGTTTGACCCTTAGTCAAAATAATTTGACCCAACAGAGAGCAAATGATGTTTTTTAAGATCCAACCCAATCTTGTTAAAGTTTAATATAGATGCATTCATATAGATTCAACCCCACAATCTTGAAGATAATCAAGATTTTACAATATTGTGTTTTTAATTAACAATTACTCACTAATCAATTTAGACTCTTCTAACCCACGGTGGCAACTAACAAATGATGTTTTTTAAGTTGTAAAGTGATGTTTTTTTTATCATGTGTTAGTGTAACCTTCGGTAATTGCTCTCCCCTCAACTTAGCACATGTTTGGATGACACATGACAATACAAGGGAATATCGCAGGGAGGCTCGAAGTTCGATGCGTTATAACATTGGTTTGCGTGCCATGCATATTTGTTTTTAAAATAAAATATTATTTAAAAGAGGTTTAAGAATACTTGGGAGGTTTTGAAATTAATCATGTAAAAATAATTAATTTAATTTTGTTCAAATTTTAATAATCTGGTGATCAATAAAAGGGTGTACGTGTATAAACGTACTTTATACCAAAATTTATGTAAAGGGTTCGACTTTTAATTACGCTCGGGAAAGGCTTTCGCTCTATGTCTTCTACGCCCGTCAAATAACGATTTTATTTAAAATAAATAAAGTTTGGCTATTAAAATTTTATTTATAACATTTATTTTCTTCAATTAGTAGTTTAGGGGTCCTAAATAAGGATATGTTTAGATAACGTAAATATTTGTACAAAATTATTTAAAAGGGCGTACCCTCAATTGCGTTGATATAAAACTGAGTAAAAACCCTAAAAATATCATAAGAAGTGTTAGAATTAAAAAAATAAATTCCAAACGGGGCCTTAGTCAAAAGGTTTGTTTGAGAAATATCCCGAAAATATTTAAATATCATTTTCGAACCTTTCAAAATTATTTAAAAATGAATTGGGGTTCCAAAATTATAAAAATAATTTTGGATTTTGAAAAGTGGAACCAAACAGGCCTTAAGATCGAGGTCCTAGGGTATTGGTTCAGTTTTAGCCAATTTGGGCTCGGGTGGTTCGGTCTAGACCAGGATGGTCTGGATCACGGCTCGGGAGCATGGGTCAAGAGATCGAATGGATCGGTCTCGAACTCAGAATGCTCGGTCGAGGGACTAGAGGGCTCAATCTTAGGATTTAGGAGGCTCGGTCCTAGGTATGGGGGGCTCGGTTCTAAGTCTAGGTTTTCTTAGTCGTGGACCTAGGAAGCTCGGTCCTAGGTCAAACTTCTAGGTCCGAGGTTAGAAATCTCGATCGGATTCCTCGGTCATTGCTCAAAAACATCGGTCTTGAGTCTCGGTCCTAACTCAAGAACATCGATCATCGGTCTCGATCCTAACTTAAGAACACCGGTCCTTGATCTCAGTTCGAACCGAAGATCCTTAGTCCTGTTTCTCGGTCCCGGTCCTACAAGGCTCAGTCGTCGGGGACCAAGTGTCCTTTAATTGGTCAAGAATTGAAGAATGTATAACTTTTGATACAGATCATGATTTGATCTGTAAGTTGTAGATGATTCATATGATCATGGAGAACAAAAGCCCTAACATTAATCACGATCAATCGATCTTTACAAAGATCAATTTTTAAAAAACTATTTTTATGTCAAAATTTGGGATCTTTTGAATTAGGTTATTTCAAGGTCTGATTTTTGTTCCATTAGCTTTGAAATGATGAACAAAATTGAACACAACCAAAACAAGAACATCATAGCAGCTCTGTAATAATTTTTGAAGATGAAATCAAAATTCAAAATTTTTAAAAATATAGTTTGATAAAAAATGATCGGGATGATGTTATAGTGATCTAGAAATCATCCTAACATGTTTACAAACATGTTTAGCAACTATTTGAATAAAAAAATCAAGATTAAAACTCAAGAACATGAATTTTTAAAAATCCAAATTTTCAATTCAAGTTTTTGTTTTTTAGTTTAAGATTGATTTGATCAAAACTCTTTCAATAGAAAGTTCATATAATATCTAGAGATTGATTCTAAACAAAGAAATCATACAATTGAACCATACAACAGAATAAACCGATCAAACGTGGTAAAAACAAATTTTCAATTACAAATTGAAATTCAACAGATCTTGAAGCTTACCAACAATTGGAGAACACTCCTAGAAGTTGTTGGAAGCTTTTCCAAAGCATGGATCCAAGTTGTGATGACCTGAGGAGATTTTACAAAAATCTGTTCTTGGCCGAATTCTTGAATATTTGATTTAGGCTGTAATATCTGTGAATTGTTTGATGGATTGATAGAGAAACATCTAAGGACTATTTATAGTAGCTTTAGGTCGGTTGAAGAGGAAAAATCCAAGTTCAATTCGTCGAATTGAAGTTTTATCCCTAAATCTTATCCTATTCGTGGCAGCCTAGTTCTAAGGGAAGATAAGATTAATAAGCTTAGGGCTATTGTAGGCGAGGATAAGACGAGCAAATGGGTGAAAAAATCATATGATATGGTCAAGAGATGAAGAAGCTAGAGCTTCTAGAGGATTGCTGGAGTTCGTCTCAGCATGAAGTATTTTGCGAAGAAGACGATCAAAACGACACAACCCTAATCGCGTCGTTGACGTTCCGTCTGTGTCTGGGCGGCCGCGCTAACGGGTGTGACGTCCCATTAGTTGCTTCCGTGTAGATCGGGCACGCGCATGCTCCTTTACAACAGATAGGCGTGGCAGATTCCTGGCCGCTGAATGAAAATCCAGCGCTGATCCAATGACCCAAGATCCTGCTGCAATTTAATTTTCCATTTTCAACTACACCCGACAATCAGTTTTGTTTTTTATAAAAGGGTTGTTTGAAATCGAATTTTAACCCCTTTCTTGCATTTTTCTTCACCAAAAATTCCACAAGAATTATTTCTAGAAACATAATAAAAATTATGTTTATTATTTTTATTTTTGGATATTTAGGAGTATTTATTTAATTTTTTTTAACTTTTAAGCCATAAATTATGCATAATTTGTTGAGTTATGGAGTCTACACTTATAATAAACTCTACATTGTTAATTAGAGTTTATTGGGTTTATCTTTTTTGGTTTTGGGCTTGGGCTTGGGCCTGACCAAAGTTTTTTAGGTTTATTACCTGAATGTTTACCCTATAAATATGTGATTATTAAGGGTTTACATTGAGAGACAGAATTCTAGAGAGATAAAGTGTGAGGCAAAAACTCTGTATTCCTTCTTCTTCTTCATAGTAAATCTGGTGGTGGCTGAAGTGGATGTAGCTCAATCTGAGTGAACCACTATAAATCTGTGTGTTCTTGTGTTCTTCTTTCTTGTGTTTTTACAGATTGTTTTCAAACAGGTCGGATTTGGGAGATACAAATCCTAACAACTGGTATCAGAGCAGCTAGGCTAGATCTGAGCATTGGAAATAATGGCAAGTGAGAATAGTATAGGACATGGGATTGGAAGATTTGATGGGACAGATTATGCCTTCTGGAGAATGCAGATTGAAGATTATCTCTATGGAAAGAAGCTTCATGTTCCTTTAAGTGAGAAACCAGAGAAGATGGATGAAGCTGAATGGAAACTCCTTGATAGACAGGTTTTGGGAGTTGTCCGATTGACGCTAGCCAAGACAGTTGCTCACAATGTAGCAAAGGAGAAGACCACCATGGGTCTGATGAAAGCTCTTTCTGATATGTATGAGAAACCATCTGCTAACAACAAGGTACACTTAATGAAAAGACTCTTTTACTTAAGAATGGTTGATGGTACTTCTGTCACTACTCATTTGAATGAATTCAATACAATTGTGAATCAATTGCTATCTGTTGAAATTGATTTTGGGGATGAAGTTAGTGCCCTGATTTTGTTAGCATCTACCAAATAGCTGGGAACCTATGAGAGCAGCAATTAGTAATTCAGTTGGAAATGCTAAACTGAAATTTGTTGAAGTTAGAGATCGTATTCTTGCTGAAGAGGTTCGTAAAATTGATTCTGGTGAAACATTCAAAGGTTCTGCTCTGAATGTGGAAAACAGGGGAAGAGGTAATGATAGAAATTTCAACCGAGGTAAGAGCAGATCTATGTCAAGGAGCAGGAGGAGTCAGTCCAAGTCTGGGCGGACATTTGAGTGTTGGAATTGCGGTAAGCAGGGTCATTTAAAGAGGAACTGCAAAGCACCGAAGAAAAATGGTGATGATAAAAATGATGCAGCCAACGTTATTACAGAATCTGTCACTGATGCGTTACTTCTGTCTGTTGATAGCCCGATAGATTCATGGGTTTTGGACTCGGGAGCGTCTTTTCACACCACTACCCACAAAGAATTAATGGAGAATTATGTGGCTGGAAACTGTGGGAAGTTAATCTCGCAGATGGTGAGCCACTGGATATTGTTGGCATGGGGGACATCAAATTGAAGATGACAAATGGTTCTGTTTGGAAGATTAATAAGGTGAGACACATTCCAGGTTTAATGCGCAATTTGATCTCTGTTACACAACTTGATGAAGAAGGTCACAATTTCAGTTGTGGAAATGGTGCATGGAAGGTGACTAAAGGAGCAATTGTTGTTGCTCGAGGTCACAAAACTGGAACGTTATACACGACTTCAACTTGCAGAGAAATAGTTACTGTTGTAGTTGATGACTCAAAGAACAGTGAATTGTGGCATTGCAGGTTGGGCCATATGAGCGAAAAAGGGATGAAAATTCTTGTGAAGAATGGACAGATTCCAGAACTGAAGTCTGTTGAACATCAGTTATGTGAAAATTGCATTCTTGGAAAACAGAAACGAGTGAGTTTCTTAAAAACTGGGAAGGAGCTCAAGAAAGAAAGACTAGAGTTGGTACACACTGATGTGTGGGGACCTGCACCTGTTTCTTCTATTGGCGGATCATACTACTATGTGACTTTTATAGATGATTCAACAAGAAAAGTATGAGTTTACTTTATGAAGCACAAGTCTGAAGTATTTGCTATTTTCAAGAAGTGGAAGGATTTGGTTGAAAATGAAACAAATCAGAAAGTTAAGTGCTTGAGATCCGACAACGGAGGTGAATATATCAATTCAGATTTCAAAGAGTATTGTGCTGAGAATGGGATCAGTATGGTGAAGACTGTTCCCCGAACGCCTCAAGAGAATGGAGTAGCTGAAAGAATAAATCGAACATTGAACGAGCGTGCTAGAAGCATGAGATTGCATGCAGGGCTGCCTAAAACCTTCTGGGCAGAAGCTATTAATACTGCTGCCTATTTGATAAACAGGGGACCCTCTGTTCCTCTTGAATTCAGAATTCCTGAAGAAGCTTGGAGCAATAAAAAGGTAAATCTTTCTTATTTGAAAGTGTTTGGTTGTTTATCATATGTTCATATTAATGAATGTGATAGGAGCAAGCTTGATCCAAAGTCTAATAAATATTTTTTCATTAGTTATGGTGATATCGAGTTTGGTTATCGTTTCTGGGATAATCAAAATCGGAAGATCATTCGTAGCAGAAATGTTATCTTCAATGAATAGGTTCTCTACAAAGATTATGTTGGGAAGACATCAGATGGTGATTCCAAGTTGGAAGAGACTGGTACAGTCGATTTGAGACAATTTTCAGCTGAATATATATCGGTTGTCGAAGAAGAACAATGTGTTTTTGAAGATGAAATCGTTGAGAACGTGGCTCCAGAGGTAAATCAGCAAACACCGGTTATACAGTTGAGAAGATCATCAAGGAATCGAAAACCAGTTGAGAGATGGTCTCCATCTCTGAACTATATCTTGTTGACAGATAGAGGTGAACCTGAATGTTATGAGGAAGCAATACAATCTGATGAATCGATTAAGTGGGAGTCTGCTATGAAAGATGAGATAGACTCTTTGATGTTGAATCAGACTTGGGAGCTCACTGAGCTACCAAATGGAAAGAAAGCACTTCACAATAAATGGATTTTCAGGATTAAAGAAGAACATGATAAAACCATGAGGTACAAGACAAGATTGGTTGTGAAAGGATTTCAACAGAAAGAAGGTATTGACTACAATGAGATCTTCTCTCCAGTAGTTAAATTGATGACAATCAGAACTATTTTGAGTTTGGTTGTGAAAGAAGACCTTCATCTTCAACAAATGGATGTCAAAACTGCTTTTCTTCATGGTGATTTAGATGAAGAGATTTACATGCGACAACCAGAAGGATTTGAAATCAAAGGAAAAGATGAGCTTGTGTGCAAGCTTCAGAAGAGTCTGTATGGTTTGAAACAGGCTCCAAGGCAATGGTACAAGAAGTTTGATAGCTTCATGAAAAGTAACAATTTTTTGAGGTGTGAAGCTGATCATTGCTGCTATATCAAAAGGTTTGATAAATCGTACATTATTCTTCTTCTCTACGTTGATGACATGTTGATTGCTGGAGCAAGCTTGTATGAGATTAACAAGCTTAAGAAAGAGTTGTCTGAAAAGTTTGCAATGAAGGATTTGGGTGCTGCTAAACAAATCCTTGGGATGAGAATTTTCAGGGATGAAGAAGTTCTCAAGCTTTCACAAGAAGAATATGTGAAGAAAATTCTTAGCAGGTTCAACTTGTATGATGCAAAACCAGTTACTACCCCCTTAGCTAGTCACTTCAGACTATCTAAAGATCAATCGCCTTCAACAGAGGAGGAGAAAAATTACATGGCCACTGTTCCGTATGCCTCTGCCATTGGTTGTATTATGTATGCGATGATTTGCACAAGACCAGACATAGCACATGCAGTGGGAGTTGTTAGCAGATTTATGAGCAATCCGGGTAGACAACATTGGGAAGCAGTAAAGTGGATACTACGATACTTAAGAGGAAGTACGGGTCTCGCTTTGTGTTTTCGAAAGTCTAATATGGGTTTAGAAGGATATGTTGATGCTGACAATGGCGGTGATGTTGATAGTAGGAAAAGCACAACATGGTACATTTATACTCTGGAAGGTACTACAATCAGTTGGGTATCAAAATTGCAGAAGATTGTTGCTCTTTCTAGTTGTGAAGCAGAGTATGTTGCTGTGACAGAAGCTGCTAAGGAGATGATGTGGTTACAACCCTTTTTGCGAGAATTGGGTCAAGACTACGAGGAAAGTGTGTTGCGATGCGACAGTCAGAGTGCCATTCATTTGACAAAGAATCCTGTTTATCATGGCAGGACGAAGCATATACAGGTTCGTTATCATTTCATCCGGTCAGCTTTAGAAGATGGAGTATTAGCTCTTGAGAAGATTCCCGTGAGTGAGAATCCAGCTGATATGTTGACGAAAGTTGTGACAAATGAGAAACTGAAGTTGTGTGCAACTTCAGTTGGTCTTCTTCGTTAAGAAACCGAATGGAAAGCCACTACCGATCGAGAGATGATGAAGTTAGTCTCCAAGTGGGAGATTGTTGAGTTATGGAGCCTACACTTATAATAAACTCTACATTGTTAATTAGAGTTTATTGGGTTTATCTTTTTTGGTTTTGGGCTTGGGCCTGACCAAAGTTTTTTAGGTTTATTACCTGAATGTTTACCCTATAAATATGTGATTATTAAGGGTTTACATTGAGAGACAGAATTCTAGAGAGATAAAGTGTGAGGCAAAAACTCTGTATTCCTTCTTCTTCTTCATAGTAAATCTGGTGGTGGCTGAAGTGGATGTAGCTCAATTTGAGTGAACCACTATAAATCTGTGTGTTCTTGTGTTCTTCTTTCTTGTGTTTTTACAGATTGTTTTCAAACAGGTCGGATTTGGGAGATACAAATCCTAACATAATTTATGTTTAAAATCATAATTAAATAATTTCAACCCCTTCTTGGGTTTAATTTGGGTAAAATAAATACAATATTTTTAAAAAAATAGGAAAATGGATTAAGTATGTAACTCGCAAACACACTTAACCATTTAATCAAGCGTAGAACTTGCCACCCAGCGGACTCAAACCTAGGAACTTAGGGTTAGTATTCACCTCTTATTTTAGCTAGACTAGAAGAGAGGATAAAATATGGCAACAGATTAAACATGTAGCCCACAAACACACTTAATCATTTAACTAGACACATAACTTGTCGTCTGACGGGTTCGAACCCAGAACTTTAGGGTTATAATTTATTGAGTTTGTTTAATAAATATAATATTTTAACTTCAAATTATTTTTGGATTTTTATTTAATTTTCATAATTAGGGTTTAATTATTACAATAATTAACCCTAATTTGATCCTTAATCTCTTTTTGGATTATTTTGAATATAAAAATTCAAAATATTTTTTTATTATTTATAAATTATGGAAGGTCAAATTTTAATGTTTACAGTTAATAATTTTTTTTTTTAATTGTTTGAATAGGACGTGATAACTTATGATATTTTAATTTTTAATAATATTATAACATAGAGCTAAATAATATTTTTTTAAATTATTTTTTATGATTTAGTTGGGATCTTTCTCATTAAATGTTGTGAAGTTTCTAAACTTTGGATCGATTCATTCATGAGTTTAGGGTTTGAGAAAACATAAAGAAACAAATGTTATAATCCCTGAAATATTTATCAAATATCAATGAAGTTATAAACTTATAAAATATCTACAATAAATAATATTCAATAAATTAGGCATATTCTTAGTTATAAACATATTTTCACATTCCCCTCCCATGATGAACATCCTTTAAGTTCATTCATTTTGTCTCAAAGATTAACAACAAGTCGAAGCTCCAAAAGACTTTTTAAAAATGTCATCTTGTTAAATTTTTTAATATATATTGTAATGGTATTTTATTTTTAAAAAAAAGTAGAACTAGAATGACACCCTACAACCATGACCCCTATTTAAACTCAAAACATTTTCAGATTTAATCAAACTCGTGACATTTTTGTGTCTTAAGCCGACTCAAAGCGTAATGGTTGAATAAAACTCTGTTTGAAATTGTCCCTCACAATATGACAATCTATGTTGAGGTGTTTCGTTATCTTGTGGAAGACTGAATTTTCAATAATGTGTATTGAAACTTGACTGTTATTGCATAGGGGAATCGACATATTGACTACAACATTGAAGTCTTTCAGTAGAAAAGTGATCAATTTCAGTTCACATACAGTGATGGCCATGCTTCGATATTCTATTTCTATAATGGATCGTGGGATTGTGTTTTATTTTGTATTATTTTCCAAGACACCAAAGATCCTCTAAGCTCAACACAATAACCTGTAAAGGACCTTTGACTGTCTATAAAAGTTATCCAATCGACATCTGAAAAAGCACATTATTAGTATTACAAGAGTAAAATAGTCCAAGTGAAGACGTGTCTTTAAGGTATTTGACAACTTATAAGGCAACCTCTCAGTGGACTTCTAGCGGTTTCTACATGTACTAATTTAGTTATTTAACACTAAAACCAATATATTGGCTTGTAAAACCCAAGTAAATTAAATGTCCAACTAGCCTTCTAAATATCTCTAGTTCAACTGAAATATTCTGTTCAGTGAGTTTAATCCATTTTCTCATTGAGACATCAACAAGTTTATATCTAGTAGCTATTATGGAATATCATTAGTGAAAATACTATTTAATATTATTTTGTACGATATTGATGAGTTAATTGAACTACGATTACTTGAACCGGTAGGCTTCAATCAGATCTTACTTTTACTTTTTTAAAAGTGAATCTCTTTTCTTTTGTTGATTCAGTTATTGATCAATTTTATATTGAAATTACACGAGTCACAGCGAGAAGATAATACACTATAGCGGGTAATTTTTTCATGTGAGACGGTAAGTAACCACATTAAGAGTGATAACTCCATTTGTATAGGTAGTTTCCTTTTAGTAGTCAAAGTATCAATTTTGCATAAGTCTATATTACATAACATGAATCATTATTATATAAGACAATATTAACATTATTTGGTGTACCAGCCAATATATCAAGAATGTACTTCTGTTGGTTTATATCCCGAAAATATTTTTAAAAAAATTTAAAATTGGAACCAAACATGCCTTAGGATCGGCGTCCCTCAGTCCTGGGTTCGTTTTATCGGTCGCGTTGAAAAGTCCTCAGTCCTAGGTCAGAACTCCATCGATCCTAGCTTAGGATTCTTAATCGGGGTGCTAATAGTTTCTTTATACTTCATATGATCGATATATACCAAAACATGAACACTGCATGTTTATTTGGACCAATTCAGACCTTAAGATTTTTATTTATTTTGAAAATGTTAATTTTAATCAAAATTATTGGGATGGATCAAACATGATCCAAATAGGTTCTCAATATCATTAGAAACATGTTCGGAAGCTTTCTAGACAGTTGTTCTTTAGTATTAGCTTAATAACATTAAACCTGATTTTTTTTATTTTTCCAAATTTAAATTTGGGTTTTTCTGTTTAAGATCGATTGATTCCAACCTTAATAGATAGATTGAAAATGATCTTAAGATCATTTTCCAAACAAAAAATTCAATAACTAGACAATATACAAACATATGAAAACTGAAACTTAAATTTCCAATTTCAAACTAAAAGAATGAATTAGAGGGTGATTGAAGTTTACCAAATATTGGAAAACACCTTTAGACCTTAGGAAAATGTTTGGGATGCATGGATCTGAGTTTTAAGGCCTTATACAAAATTTTGAAAAATCCAAAAAGCTTGAACTTTATTGGCGAATTTCTGATTTTTTTGATTGAGGGCTGGAGAGTTGATCTATTGTTTTCGGAATGATCAATGGAGGCTATTTATAGCCTTTCCAAGTCGGTTGATCAGCCAAGTACCGATATAGGTCATAATCACGATCCTAGATGTAGGGAAAATGATCACCATAGTAGGGTGATCATTTCACTTTTCGAATGGAGTCAAATCATCTAGAAACGCCTGAGTTTCATCTTTAAAAATTAAAGATCATTGTTGTTCTTATCTCCCAGCGTCGCGATGAAGATCAAGATCCCAAGAGAAACGACTTCGATTTGGGCAAAAACGCGGACGTGGAGTGTTCCGTCAACGTTCCATCAGCGCGCGAGCATTCCATCAGCGTTGGAGCGACATTTTGCTGATCCGCTGCTTTGTGCGCGCGTCTTCTTCTGCAGCAGCGGGCGACGCGGGCTGTTCTTGGGCGTTGGATGAAAATTCAGCGTTCATCTAAAAGTTGTAGTTTCGGCTGTAACAATCTTTCTGGATTTCGACTACACCCGATTACAAATTTTATTTTTTATTTAAAACTTAAAATTTATTTAAAATTGTTTTTTCTTTCACACTTCTGTCTTATTTTTAAATCTTTAAAATACACAAAACATTTAAAATAAATATGACAAATATTTTGTCAATTTTATTATTTTTACATATTTTTGGTTAAATAAATAATTTATTTAGAATAAAATGGATACAACATTTATCCTAAATTATATATTTTAATTCTTCAAGTTTTATCTTAAATGTTTAAATTATTCGAGTTATATCCCAAATTATATTTCTTCTAGTTATATCCCAAATTATTTTATTTGATTCTTTTGGCATTATCTTTAATTAATTAGATTTAATTATCACAATAATTAATCTAACTAATTGTTTAATTAGATTTTGAGAAATGATTGAGAGAAAGAATTTGAGGGAGGGAATGACGTGGCGCAATTTGATTAGCCAAAAAAATAACAAAATTTCTCTTTCTCCTCACCTTTTATCATTTTTCCAACCTGATGTAGTGACACATCATTCACTCTCCCATTCCCTCCCTCAAATTCCCTTCTCTATCACTCCTCTTAGATTTTAACCTTAGGAGTTAATTATTTTAATATTATTTATTCAAAAATAATCAAAATAATTATTTTAAAATTAATAAACTGCTATATAAATTTTTAGTGTTTACAATAATTAATAAAAGAAAATTATCACCTCTTAAAAAGTTTTAAAATTTAAATTAGGTCATATGTGAACCCTGGTAAATGCATAATATCATATAATTTCAGTTTTGTAAAAAGACTAACATTACCTATATGTTTTATATTATTAGACGTCAATACCTATATATTTTAGGTTATTAGATGTTCCATGAAGTAAAAATAAAAGCAATATATTTATCATCTTAACATTATTCATCAAACTCAAATCAGAACAAATATGACCGGTAACACCATTGTCTATTATCCAACAAGTTTTTCTTTACTATTACTATGCACATTTATACTACAAACATTAAAAAAAAATAGATTAGAAGACATACCTTCATAATACTTTCCATATATTTTTCTTGTGTTTGCAGCCAATTTATGACATCTTTTCACAACATCAACAATTTCATTGTTACTGAATCTTTACAATAGAAAAATAAGTTATTATAGGGGTTGCTTCATTGCTTTTTATCTTTTGATCTCGGTTTCATTTTCACCACTCTGAATAACCTGATTTTGAAGTATCTTTCTTGATCATGCCCTTCCATTCTACAATGTGTACAAAAACATGTTTGCTGTTGTTTCTCGCTTTATTATTAACTCGTATCCCTCTATTGTTCAAATAGATCCTGTAGTGTTGCAAATCCAAGTAAATTATACAATTAATTAACTTGGATTTGAAACAGTATGCTGGAACATCATTTTTTATATAAAATTTTGTTATTAAGATAATTTCTCTTAATATGGATTGAAATCTGATTAAAGATTATCATATATGACTTGATTTGATTGACTATTACTTTATGTTACCTTTTATAGATGATGTCGACTATACAAGCTAACAAATTCTTAATAACACAATTTCCCTATTACTCTAATTTTATACAGTAAAATCTAAAACAAATATAGAAACGAATGGTAATCTAAAGATTGAAAAAAAACAAACCCACCCTTTGATGAATCTTCACTTCTAATCTTTTGAGTGTTTTGGCTACAATGTCCCTTGTTGGCTGCATGTAAGAGGATCACATGAGGATAAACAATCAAACAAATAAACAAACACAATGCATGCAACCACATGTTTACAGAAAGGACATAAAATATTTTAAGAATTTTTTATTGACTAAAATAATAGGGTATGAGACTATTATGGTGACTGTACTTGGAAAATGAATTCTCCATCTTGAAGCTTTTGAACACCCCCAATCTTAACAAATTCTGTAACATTATCCTATACAAAACCAACTGCCTTAGTATATTCATTGCTATATCAATCAATGCATCATTAATTACAAAGAACCAAAGAACATTCCAGCAGAAAGAGCATCTTATAATATTTCAAATAAAGTTATACCTCATTGTCTGCAAGACCATAAAGAGCAAATGCAGCATTATTCTGCAGAGATCCATTCTTTGAATCAAGAAGTTTTAGCAATGGAGCTATACCACCATTGTGTGCAATCACAGCTTGATTGTGGTTATCCTAAAAGCAAATATGCATTTCAGAGAATTGTGGAAATAGCACGTCTAGGACATTACTTAAAAAAGCAACAAAGTTATATCAACACTTTCTTAAATATATATCTTAATTACATAGGCAACAATCACTTAAAAAAATAACTTTGTTGGTCAAATAGAAAAATAAATACAAACAAGCAATCAGCAGATTATCTCAATCTTCCTATAATTTCTGCTTCATCTTATTTCAGCTTCTGTCCATGCTAATTGTAATATATTGGAGAGCACAGCCAGCTTAAATAGCATACTCTTTCTAGCTCACTAACTCAGGACATGTTTTGGCAGTCAATTCCCTAGTTATTTTTCTTTTCTTCAACAGAAAAATCAGCTTATATAGGAAGAAACACAGCTGACAAAACACCAAGAATGGAAAGCTAACAGAGTAGAATAAATGCCCAAATAAAAGTACCTGAGCCAGCCTTCCAAGAGCAAATGCCGCCATCTCCTTCAGTTGTGTGTCAGAAGACTGAAGCATCTCAATTAATGGTGGCACCGCACCTCTTTGCACAATGTGAACCTGAAGTATACAATTTACAAGATTAGGTGGCACATAAAATGCAATTATTGATTGCAAGGTTGAAGAATTTGCTCATTTCTTCACCTTGCAGTCAGAATCAGTAACAGCAAATTGTCCAAGTAGCAAAGCTGCTTCTCTTTGGCTCTCCGTGCAGCAGGAACTGCAAATCACAGTCAGTAATTTAACTACAAAATATATTGCAGGATCTTAAACAAAGTATTCAGTAGTATAATGCTTAAAACAACTTATTATAGCAAGTGAGCATTGAAGTCAAGTCAGTGGTCTAAACCTCAGCAATCCTATGACTGGTTGTAAAGCTCCAGCAAGTAGGACTTCTTTCTTTATCGAAGGTGAGGAATGCACCAAATTTCCAATGACACCAACCTAATGAAAATAAACAAAAGGGTGCAATGTAATCAATGACATGACACAACAAGAAAAACATGTAAATTCAAGTAAGAGGAATAAAACTAACCGCTTCATAGTGTATGGTGGGATCCTCTGATCGAAGCATTAGAACAAGAGTAGGCAGAGCATTACACTCCACTATCTGCAAGATACCAATGCTAAAATGTTATGCTTGTGATGAAAATGATTCCATGAATGGATAAGATCTCAGGTAACACCAACTAACCTGATTTTTATTCTCGTCATTTTTGAATGCGAGAGTGCGCAGTGTCCCAGCAGCAGCTCTCTGGACCTTCAAATCAACGTACTCTAATAATTCAACAAGGGGAGGAATCCCACCTTCCGTTCTGTATTTGTGGTACAGATGTTACAATATATTCTACTTAGCTCACAAATGGGAAACAAGGATCCTTTACAAACCTAACACGTGTTTTAATGCAGCTATTTTCATGAGCAAGATTGGTGATAGCATCAGCTGCTCTCCTCATGACACCAACAACAGCTCTAGAGTTTTGACCATCCTTATGTCTCTTCAATAGATTCACTAGATGGGGAAGTGCTCCAGCATCTACTATGAGTCGCTGATGTTCTGGCTGTTAGTAAAAAAGAAACAAATCAGGTGTAATTAAGAAGGAATGTCAATACTCTTGACATTTTGAGTAAATCCTTTCCTTATTTTGATATTCCGCTCATACGACGAGGATTATAAAAATTTCTTTAGAAGTATTAATTAGTATTTGGACATCCAAGAGTTGCAGCAATGTGAGAATCGTTTCGTAGAATGTTGAGCTTTTGAGAGTAAATATTGAGAGTAGAGAGTGATAATATTATTCACATACGACTTATAGTTTACATAAGATGTATCTTAGTGTGATATATAAAACACATTGAGTGTAAATAAAAGAAGGAGTGACAGCAAGTAATGTGTAGAGTATAAACAAAGTAATTTTGAGTGCAAATAAATTGCATCAAATCCAAAGAAGATGGAGGGATAATTCTACACTTCCCCTCAAGTTGGGTAATAGATGTTGAGAGTGCCTAATTTTTCACATAGTTCCTCAAAATTCGACTTGAGAAGAGCTTTGATGAGTATGTCAGCCACCTCAGTGCGTGATGTAAGGAAAATGAGTGTAATAAACCCTTTATTGATGTACTCAGAAATAAAGTGACGATCAATTTCAATGTGTTTGGTTCTATCATGATGAACCGGATTCTTTGCAATACTGATTGCAACTTGATTGTCACACATCATTTGAATAGGTCCATAAGGAGGCAATCCTAACTCTTCAAGGATATGACGTATCCAAATTCCTTCACAAATTTCGAGTGCAAGAGAACGATACTCAGCTTCGGCACTGCTCCGAGCGACAACATATTGTTTCTTGCTTCTCAATGTGATGAGGTTGCCCCATACAAATGAACAATATCCAGAGATGAATTTTATCTCAGTGATGTCCCCGGCCCAATCATAATCGGTGAACACACGAATTGATTTGTCGTTTTTATTTGTGAATAGAGGGTCTTTTCCCGAAAAACCTTTTAGATACCTTAAGATCCTGAAAACTTCGTTCATATGATATTCGGAAGGCCAATTCATGAATTGGCAAACAACACTTACTATAAAGCCAATGTCGGGACAAGTGTGAGATAAGTATAGGAGTCGTCCCACGAGTCGCTGGTATTTACCTTTGTCGGTTGGAGTATCGTTGTTGTTATTTCCATGTTTGTGGACTGAATCCATGAAGATGTCGGCTGACTTACATCCAAGCATGTCGGTTTCCTTTAAAAGGTCTATGGTATACTTTCTTTTAGATAAGAAGATCCTCTTCTTTGATAGGGCAAGTTCTATTCCTAGAAAAAATTTGAGGGATCCGAGATCTTTGGTGTTGAATCGGCTACTAATGAACTCTTCCAAATTTTGAATCTTTTTTTCATCGTCCTAGTTATAATGATGTTATCAACGTAGACACTGAGGACTGTGGTCTTTTTATTCAGAGCAATCTTAACAAACATAATGTGGTCGGCTTGGCATTAAGAGAAGCCATTATCGATGATGGAGATTGATAATTTTTCGAACCATGCCCTTGGTGATTATTTGAGATCCTAGAGAGATTTATGGAAGTGACAAACTTCGTTATGTGAAACACTAATACTAGGAGGCACGTTCATGTAGACTTCTTCTTCAAGGTCTCCATTTTGAAAGAATTTTTTTACGTCGAGTTGGTGTAGTTCTCAATCTTTGTTAGCCGCTAGAGATAGAAGTATTCGGATGGTATTGAGTTTAGCAACATGCGGAAAAGTTTCTAAGTAATCTATCATATATGATTGGGAAATCATATGGCGACTAAACGAGCCTTGTACCTTTTAATTGTTCCGTCTGAGTTATGTTTCGTCTTGAAGATCCATTTACATCCAATGGATTTCTTTCCTTTTGGAAAGCTCACAAAGGGACCATGTATGATTTTTTAAAAGTGTCTCAATTTCCTCATTAACGACACGTTTTTATTCTGATTGTTCGAATGCTTCATGAATGGATGTAACTGTTTTCACGTTGTCGTAGTTGGCAATACATGCCCGGTATAAGTCCGATAAACATTTATATGAAATAAAATTTGAGATCGTGTGATTTGTGCATGATCTAACACCTTTCTGAGAGCAATAGGTAAATTAGAATGAATATCATGATTAACTGTCGTGTACCTGAAATTTATGTTGGACTCGGTCCTGAGGAGGATTCATGACGAGTGCAAGTTGTGCTCTTCGTCGAATGTAGACTTTTAACTATTTTTCCGAAGGAGGTGAATATGAGGTTGGTGAAGAATTGGTTGTGGGTTCAATTATAACTTCGATTGGAGATGATATTATAATTTCAATTACAGATCCAGGTACAAGTATGAATGTATGTGTTGTTGGTGAAGAAATGGTTGTAGATTCGGATGTAACTTCGATTGAAGATGATATTATGGTTTCAGGTACAGATTCGGGTACATGTATGAAGATATGAGGGATTATGTTTTTGGGAGGGCCATCATGTTAAAGATTGTTAAGGTTCTCCCCCTCAACATGGTGATAGAAGGGTTGATTTTTAAAGAATAAGACATCCATGGAGTAAAAAGTCTCTTTAGAGTGAGGACAATAACATTTGTATCCTTTCTGATTTGGTGAGTACTCTAGAAAGATACATTTTGTGGCACGAGGGTCGAGTTTGTCCCGATTGTGGTTATGAGTGTGGAAAAAAGAGGTTCATCTAATTTTTTTTGCGGGAGTGTGTTTGGATGTAATTTTAAAATCAAGAAGTATTTTTAAGAGAGTTTCAATTGGACTTTGAAATTGAATAATGCGTGATGGCATACGATTAATGAGGTAGGCAGCGGTGGATATGGCATTTCCCCAATATATTTTGGGAGTATTTAAATCGATTAGAAGTGATTGAGTTATCTCGAGTAGATGATGGTTTTTTCTTTCGGTTATGCCATTTTGTTGAGTTGTATCAACACAAGAGCTTAGATGAATGATGCCTTTTAATTTTAGGAAGTCGCCGATGTTTGAAGAAAAGAATTCACGTTCGTTATTGCTTTTGAAGGCTTGGATGGAGGATTGGAATTGATTTTGAATTAAGATGAAGAAGTCTTCGAAAATTTGACAAACTTCAGATTTTTCCTTCATTAGGAAAAAACAAGTGAGCGAGTGTGATCGTCGATAAAGATCACAAACCAACGTTTACCATTTAAAGTTTTAGTGCGGGCAGGTCCCCACACATCACTATAAATTAATGAGAATAGTTTAGATGGTTTATATGCAACGCTTGGGTAAGATGATCGAGTATGTTTGGAAAATTGCAAGTGTCAGAATGAAAATAAGTGGTTTCATTGATAAATAAGTTTGGAAGTATTTTAGCCAAGTACAAAAAGTTGGGATGTCCAAGTCTACGATGTCGTGTCATTATTTCGGCATGTTTGTTTGAGAGAGAAGTTGAATATCCTAAAACCTTCTCTATATGTGGGTAATGTTGCAAGCTGTTGAGTACCGAACTTAACATTTCCAATCATCCACCCCGTTCCCGTATCTTGAAATTCACAACTATTTAGATAAAATTTGGTAATACATTTTAAATCATGACAAATCTTTCTAATTGACAATAGATTGAATTCAAGATTTGGAACATAGAGAACATTTTTTAAACAAATGTTAGATTTTACATAAGCTGATCTAGTTCCTAAAACTTTTGTGGATTTGCCGTTAGCCACGCGAACGGTGAATAGATGATTTTGTATATAAAAATCATGTAGTAGAGATGAGTTCCCCGTCATGTGCTCCGATGCCCATGAATCGACAATACAATCTTTTGGGTTACATGTACCTAAGTGAGCGTTAAACGCTTTGGGGCAGCTGAAGTTGATTGTGTCGCCAAAGTGAGTTGCGGAGAAGATGATGTCGAGGGATGAAGTGTTGATGACATTCTTTTCACTCACTTCAGCGAGTGACTTTGAATCATCAGAATGTCGCTGGATGTTGATGACAATGAGTTGACTTTGAATCGTCGGAGTCGCTAGATATTTGATGACAGCGAGTTACTTTGAATTACCGTGAGTGTCACTGGATGAAAGTGATAATGTTTTGGACATAAATCTGTCGAGACACGAATACAGACATATTCGTCCGAGATATAAATTGATAGTTTTTGGAATGTAGAATGTTGAACTCTTGAGAATAAAGAGTGATAATATTATTCAAATATGACTTATAAAATGTGTGATATATAAAAGACATTAAGTGTAAATAAAGTAAGGACTCACAACAAACAATGTATAGAATATAAGTAAAGTAATTTTTGAGTGCAAGTAAATTGCATCAAATTCAATGAAGATGGAGAAATAATTCTACGCATTACATTAATAGAAGAATATCAGGACTAACAACACTCCAAATGCATGACATAGACACATAGCATACAAAATCTAGTAAGATACATTTTCTTATTTATTTATTATTTTGTTTTTTACTTCCTTTTTATAACATTTGAACACATAAAAACAAAAATATTTCCATGCATGGTAAGAAGATCCCATGACACTCTTTTCCAAGTGAACACGCCTAGAAACTGATCCAACTGTTCAACCAAGTTAATCATCCAAACATAGCTCGCAATTTGAAAAAGAAAATGTAGTGCATGTTTAAAATCAAAGTGGCCATATTTGAAAGATTGACATATTAAAATGATCAATTATATATAATTCCCCAATAATTGATACTACTATTTGAAATGAAGCATAAACGTCTCATTCTTCTAAGTAAAGATAATGTTCCAATTCAATGCAAAGGAAAATCTATTCAGCTTCACTTTGCTTAAACAAATTCTAGAATGTTTCAACATTGTCTATAGTCGCAGATTTTCAAATTCAATAAAGAGTCCGCATACATTTCCCTAAACCATTCCAAAAAATGACTAGTATGAACTGTAAGAGACCACAAACAGACATTTTCCTTAACACGATTTGTCAATTGTGAAATGGGAAGAATGTCAATTTTATTTATAAAGTTGGAGGGAGGTGTCAAATTTATTTACAAAGTTGTAAAATTCTATTTATGTATACAAACTTGTCAAAATGTGTCAAAATTATTTGACATAACGGAATGTTTCAAACGGAGTTAATTTTTTATCCACCTAGATATTTATTTTATATTTTGTTTTAACCTATTTTTTTCATTTCAAACGGACTTTTTCTTTACTCGTTTAATAAATAAATAAATAATAATTTCAATCTCTCTCCTCTTTCACCCGATTCATATTCTTCTCATTTAAATCTTAATCTCCAAAATCTCATCCACCATTTCTAAGACCCACTTTGTCTTCTCTCTCCGAATTTCACCCTATGTTCTTCTCAATTGATGTCAAAGTAATAGGTTATATATTCAATTGAAACATCAAACTAGAAATTCTGGATTTCATTTGAATAATTTGCCTGCAACTAGGGGATTAGAACAATAAGTTTTAGAATTTTGAAAAATAAAATTGAGATTTTGATAAGTTAAATGTGATATGTCACTTGTTTGTCGTTGTTTCTGATTGTTCTTCGTGAAGGAAAAACTAGTTCCAAGATCGCTTCAGCTAGGATTTTTAAACTCATTTAGTTAGATCCTCAATCACAGAAATCGCAGATAAACAAGGTTTATTACAGATATTATATTGTTTAATCGAAACTGGTCCATTAGATGAAAACAAGTCTGTATTATCAGGCCTAACAACAATATCAAAGTCTATGAATGATCTAGTTAAAAAAGAAATAGCAAAAACAGTTTGCGACGGCTGTGAAAGAGAGGGGATGAAGAAGATGGTGGGCTGCCTGCTAGTGAAGAGAGGGGATGAAGATGATGGTAGGTAGAAGAAAGAAAATTTTATTTATTTAATTTTATATATTAAATAGAAAAAGAAGGTCTGTTTGAAACCTAAAAAATAGGTTAAAAATATATAAAAAAATAAATATCCACGTGGATAAAAACTTAACACCTTTTGAGACATTCCGTTATGTTAAATAATTTTGACACATTAATTTTGACACATTTTGACAAGTTTATATACATAAATAGAATTTTGCAACTTTGTAAATAAATTTGACACCTCCTTCCAACTTTATAAATAAAATTGACATTTTTCCCATTGTGAAATCCAAAAAATCTATCTCAGCAAAAAGTAAAGGCTAATAAAAAAAAAACATATTAGGAGTCGTATGAAGATCAAAAGATGTTGAAGAATTAAGCGAAGTTTAAAATAGCATAGATAGTTATTGCAACTACTTTACCTTTACAGCAAGAAGTCCAAGAGTGAAAGCACTCCCTTTCTCGACTTCATGCTCGTAAAACCTCAAACCAGTATCAACATCGTTCAACGGTGGCGGCGCCTGAAGATGCGTCACCAGTGCCGGTACAGCTCCACAATCAACTATCGTATTAACAAATTCTTCTATAAGAGTCCAAATCATTAAAAATACATGTTAAAACACGAAACAATCAATAGGAGTCAGTCAATCGGAATTAACAGCGGTAATCTAACGTTCAGTACCGTTCTTCGCAAATTCAGAGAGAATATGAATAGCGTGCTTAGCAGAGGCGCGATTAGCTTCAAGCGAGGTGAAAGTAGTACGGAGGATCTGAGCCTGAGCAATAACCTCTCTAACGAAATCTTCCTGAGAATCATGATGCGAAAGAGAAGCGATCTTGCTATCTACATCGTAGTCTTCTTCTTGCTTCCGTTTAGGACTCTTCCTTGCAGAGCTTATTGGCTGCTCTTGGCGCTTCTGATTCTCCATGAGAGGGAGAGATGAGGAGAGAGATAGAGAGAGTGGAAAAAAAGAAGTAAAATGTCCAATTTTTTAAAAACCTTTTGACATTCTTAACTGAAGATTTCATTGCCATAGTCAATTCTTACGGCTTTGATTGATGATGAATATAAATCAACAAAGTTGACCAAAAAAAAAATATATTTTTTTATCTTGAAAGGTCATCTATAATCACATATAAAGATAATCAATAAAATATGTATTTTATAAGATCCACATGTATCTATATAAATTAATTCAAAACATTTTAAAGTTTTTAATATTTAAAATGTAACTTTCCACACTCAGAAATAAGACATATATCACAATAAAAATTCTCATTTTTATCTAAATTGTAAACCCTCTTAAGTGTTATATTAGATTGACGGCCAACGCCAAGTCTTTTATGTATTAATTTGAAATTATTACATATGTTTTCCCTAATTCAATTTCTAGTAAGTAAAGGTTCTGAAAAATATATCAATTATATATGACCTTGTTGTCCTTAACATCCTCTAATAGACAACCGTTCCTCTTATAAAGTTTTGAAACTTATATTAAGTTATATGTGAAGCCTTTTACTTGCATAACATCATATAATTTTAATTTTGCAAAAGTCTAACATTACATATATGTTTTACCTATCATTTTCACATCGGTCATCAAACTCAAATCAGAACAAATATGACCGATAACACAATTGTCTACTATCTAAACAATTTTTTCCTTACTATATATATATATATATATATATATATATATATATATATAATATCTAAACAATTTTTTCCTTACTATTTCTATGCATATATATATATATATATATATATATATATATATATATAATAATGCTTAATTTGAATTTGTCGGGTCGAGAATTGTGGTTAATTTGAATATATATGTGAGAGTAAATGGATACTTGAGTCTGATCGTGGATTGACCCGTTCATAAATTTGAAACGGTTAAAAATAAAATTAAAAATGCTATATGTATGTTTCGAATTTGCAACCTAACAAAACAAATATAACCCTCTAACCAACTAAAGTAATAAGACTTTATATTTTAAATTTTACAAAAAAATTGATGAACGCGCAACATTCCATGCTTAATTTGAATTTGCCGAGTCGAGAATTGTGGTTAATTTGGATATATATGTGAGAGTAAATGGATACTTGGGTCGGATCGTGGGTTGACCCGCCCATAAATTTGAAACGGTTAAAATAAAATTAAAAATGTTATATGTATGTTTTGAACTTGCAACCTAAAAAAATAAATACAACCGTTTAACCAACTAAGCTAATAAGACTTTATATTTTAAATTCTACACAAAATTTGATGAATGCGCAACATCCATAACAATATAATCTATATATATAATAGTGCTTAATTTGAATTTGTTTGGTCGAGAGTAGTGATTAATTTGGATATATATGTGAGAGTAATGAATATGTATGTTAGATCGTGGGTTGACTCATCCATAAACTTAAAACAGTTAAAAATAAAATTATGAATTGCTATATGTATGTTTCAAACGTGCAACCTAATAAATAAGTATAACCTTTTAACCAACTTAGAAAATAAGATTTTATATTTTAAATTCTAGACAAAATTTGATGAACGCGCGACATTTATAACAATATAATATATATAATAATAATAATGCTTAATTTGAATTTGTCGGGTGGAGAGTTGTTGTTAATTTGGATATATATGTGAGAATTAATGAATATTTGGGTCGGATCATGGGTTGACTCACCCATAAATTTGAAACGGTTAAAAATAAAATTAAAAATATTATATGTATGTTTTAAACGTGCAACCTAACAAAACAAGTCTAACCGTTTGACCAACTAAGCTAATAAGACTTTATATTTTAAATTCTACACAAAATTTAGTGAACGTGCGACATTCATAACAATACAATATAAATATAATAATGCTTAATTTGAATTTGTTGAGTCGAGAGTTGTGGTTAATTTTGATATATATATGAGAGTAAATGAATATTTGAGTCGGATTGTGGGTTGACCCGTCCATAAACTTTAAACGGTTAAAAATAAAATAAAAAATTATATATGTATTGAATGTTTGAAATGTTAGGATGCACATAAGAAACATAAAAAACAAAATAAATTCAACAACAAAAAAATTACAATAATTTTAAAATATGTACTCAACGTGTCTTATACTTAATAAATAAAATTAGGTTAATAAATTTAATTAATTTTATTATATATATATATATATATATCATTATTAACACAAATATTTTTATTTAATATTAGGATAAGAGATATAATTATTTTTATTATATATTTTTTGTATCAGTATATTCAAATTTTAACTTACAAAATATATATATATATATATATATATATATATATATATATATATATATATATATATATATATATATATATATATACACAAAATTATAAAATTATTTCAACAATTATAAGTGGTCTAGCGGTTTAAGTGTTAACATTTTATACTTAAGACTAGGGTTATTATATGTGGGTGACCAAAAAGCATAATAATTATATATATATGTGGGTGTAAGATATTTTAATAATGCATTTCTCAAACTTTATATACTCCATGAATTTAAAAATATATTTACTTTAATCTTTAATTCAAAATTTCAAATAATTTATTAAAAATTATTTTTATACCTTCACTGCATATTTATTATTTATATAATTAATTAAGTTTTCTTTTATTCATTATATGTTTTATCTATTATTAATTAACAATGATTAAATATTTATACATATATAACATTTTAAATTAAATTCAACAATCACAAGTGGTCTAGTGGTTAAAGTGTTCATATTTCATATTTGTGATCAGAGTTTGAGTCTCAATTGATGTAAATTTATAAATATTAAAATGTAAGTTATGGTTCATAAGGGTGTGAATTACAAATTTGAGGAAAGGGAGAATGATGGTTCTTATTGAAAGTGGATGCATACTTGATGTGACATATGTGAGTCCTTACGTAAATGTGTATGTTAATTTGTGGTTGATGAGGAAGGTCAAAAGTAAGGGTAATATAGCATATGTGAGTCGTGTGTGAATTTGCGGTGACGGGGAAGGTCAAAAGTAAGGGTAAGATCTTATAAATTCTTTGAATGGATGTCTATAATGAGAGATTAATTACAGAATGCTTAAAGTGAGGTCAAATATTAGTAAGTCAAAGTTTATTTTGGTGGAATATTAGTTGTTTTTAAATGAAAATTTAAAATATATTTTATTTAGTGTTAGTCACGAGATTAGTAATACGTGATATTGATTGGGAATGCCAAAAGTAAGGGTAAGATCGGTACAAAATGCTCGAAGTGAAACCTAATGATAGATCAATTAAAGAATGTTTAAAACAATGTCACAATATTAATAAATTAGAAATTTATTTTGGTAGAATATTAGTTGTTTTTAAATTAAAAATCGAACTATATTTTTATCTAACCATTATCAATATTATCTTTAAAAGATAAGATATAATAGTATATGTGAGTCAGAATTTGAGGGATGAAGAAATTATGGTTCGAATGAGAGAGTTATTGTTAGTCACAAGATTAATATACGAGAAGTCGATTGGGGAAGACCAAAAGTAAGGATATGACCGATACAAAATGTTCGAAGTGAACTCTAATGAGAGGTAATTAGAGATTGTTTACAACTTTAAAGTGAGATCACAAATAAGTCGAAGTTTATTTTAATGAATATTAGTTTTTTTTAAATGAAAAAAAATTAACTATATTTTTGTTTTACCATATTATAACTATTATTTTTTTATAAAATAATAAGATATTTTATAATAAAAAATTATAAATTAACTAACATATTAATGAACTCGAATATTAGTAATGAGCGATGGTAAAATGTCTTTACAAAATGCTCGAAGTGAAATAATGAGTAATATGAGGTTAATTAATAAATGTTTAAGTGAAATAATGAGTAATATGAGACTAATTGAGAAGTGTTTGAAGTGAAATCACAAGATTAATAAATTTTGAATTTATTTTGGGTGGTCAAAAAAATGATCAATATCATTTTCTAAAGTCAAATGAATATTAGTTTTTTTACTAATTCTTTCTAAAAAATAAAAAAATTAACTATTTTTTATTTAATATATTTATATATAAATAATATTTTGTTTATATGCACGGATCCATGCTTGTTTATACTACAAACTCTAGAAAAAAATTGGATTATAAGATATACCTTCATAATACTTGTGTTTATATTTTCTGTATTTGCAGCCATTTTATGACATATTTCACAACATCACCAATTTTAGTGTTACTAAATTTAGAGTTCTGATTTAATGATGATTCTGGTTGATCTTCACACTAAGAAAATAAGTTATTCACTATAATAGTTGCTTCATTTGTCGAGTTTTTGATCTTCTGATCTTGATTTCAATTTCACCACTCTAGATAACCTATAATTTTGAAACATCTTTCTTGATTATGTCCTTTCATCCTACAATGTGTACCAAACATGTTTGTTGTTCCTTTGTTGGTGTTGTTTCTTGCCTTGTTATTAACTCATATTCCTCTATTATTTCAAGTATTATTATGACTTTTTGGCTGATCAAAATTCTCCTTCATAAATATTACAAAATTATTTGTTTGTTCATTATTAAAGTATGCACTTTTCTTTGTCTTTTAATGCTAAGCAGCATAGCATAAGCACAATTTAAAATTGGTTTTGGATCCATGAGAAGAACTTGTTATCTTGCATTTGTGAGCAATTTTTAACGTCGCGACGAAATGTTTTTTTTAACTCCAGATCGCTTATGTGCAAATTTTGAAAAGAAATGTTAGGAGAATTAATTTTAGAGTGATCGAAAAATTAAAATTTAGAAATTGAGGCTTTTAGACGACTCCATATTCTACCTACACATATAATCTAGGAGAGATTGGGTTGTTAATGTGGAGTACATCATAGGCATTCTTTAGATTTTTCGATTTTAATTAACCTCACGACTAGAGAGTCGTCAACAAATTTTTAAAATTAGGAAAACAAATTAGGCGTATGCACACCATATTTAGAGATTCATAGTTAGTTCTTACAGATTCATAGTGAGTTTAGCGTTTGGTTATGTGTGGGAAATGGTTTCTTAAACAGTTATGTCCCATAGCACCCGAAGGTCTCTACTAGTTAATTTTGGTCGATTTTTCAAATTTCTTACGCTTTACGTTTTAGATTTTTTATTTTTATTCTAATATAGGATCAAGGAAGCCACAAACTATATTAAAACCCCAAAATAAACCTAAGTCTAGAGCAATGTTGAAATATATAAAAATATAATGTAAAGGGACAGTGGTTAGCCTCCATGGTAAAAAAATATGTCATCGGTCGAAACCGAGCTAAACTCGGTCAGACACTGAAAACTAGCGCTTTCCCTTGGTCCTAGAATGCAACGGGTCCATTCTGTCGGGCCTAGCGTACAATGGGCTTCATTCCTTCGATTCTAGCATGCAACAACTCCTTTTCTTGGTCCTAGGGTGCAACGGGTCCATTCTATTGGTCGTAGTGTGCAACGAGCTTCAATCATCGGTCTTAGCATGCATCATCCCCTTCTCTTGGTCCTCGTGTGCAACAGATCCATTATGTCGGTCCTAGTGTGCAATGGGCTTTAATTCTCAGTCCTAGCCTGCAACAACTCTTTTCTTCGGTCCTAGTGTGCAACAAAGCTCCCATTTAGTCTTAACGTGCAATGAGTTTTTCTCCTCAATTCTAGGCACGCAACAAATTCATTTCGTTAGTTTAAAGTGCAACGACTCTCCATCGGGTGCAGGATTAACATCATCTTCAACTCCGCGGTCGTAATAGTAAGAAGAATCGAGCTAGCAACCAAAGCTGGCTATCGGGTGAAGAAAACAAGCCCAATGGGGGATCTATCAGTCGAATGCGCTACAAAACTATCCAAGGTGTTCCATCGCTCGGTCGAATGGAAACCAGCAACAACAACTATCAAGCAGGCCTCTCCCTCAGTCAGAAGTGATGAGAAACTTAGTTAGGGTTTAAGTTTCTCGGTCGGGTGACTAACCTACAACAAACGGGCGCATTTCTTCGAGCATATGCGTCAGTAATGGAGAAAATGGTCTTCCTCAGTTAGGTGGAAATCAGCGGTGAGCCTGGGGTCTGTTTTCTCGGTCTGATGTATCGACAAACCTAGCCTGATGCAGAGTCTGACTAGTTTCCTTAGTCGGATGCTCAACTAACAGTAAAAATACGAAGCAAGCGTTGGGAAGGCATCAACTTCAACGCGCACAAGGAATCCTTAGTCGGTTGGCACTCCTTCTCGCTTGTGGGTGTGTTTTCTCGATCGGTGCTGCTTCTACTCACCTGTTGGTCCATTTTCTCGGTCCTAAGAGCCGCTGCAACATATAGTTACTTACCTTCCAAGTTTCTAACATAAGCCCTAATTATTAACTACATGGTGGCCAAGATTGGCCTCAAATTCAACATAAAATGGTAGAATAGTTAATAACACATATATAAAAACTATCATCAAAGAAAATTCTAAAAGACTAACATCATAAAAAAAACTAAGATCAAAGCATAAACAAAATGCTTTTTCTTGTTCTTAATTAATTTTAAGACTTTTAAGAATAATTTTCGGTCAGATATCTCTAATTCAATATTAAATTTTAATTATTCTGAGCTCAAACGTTCAACGCATTTATTAATTACTTTTAGCCAAGTAGAATCCAAATTCAAACATGACCTGGAAGTCTTTGACCGACACCGTTAAATGGTCATTTCAAAGACCGATTTTGAGTTTTAAAATTGTTTTGGATCAAGAGATCCTTCTTTTCATTTTGTTTTTTAATTTATTTTTTTACATCATTTACATGCTATAGATTTATATACATTCCATATTTTACATGTTTAAATAATAAATTAAAGCAAAATTAAATAAGCATGGAAACATGTAAATGAAAAGCAAGGCAAAGACATGCATTAGATTAAAGACCAAGACAAACAAATTAAAAAAAGGGTCAAGAGAGCTTACACGAAATTGCTTTCTTGACCTTAAGGGTCTGCAAACAAAGCTCCTAAGCAAATCTTTAGACACAACTTCAAACAAGTTGGTGTTTGTTGTGGAGGGAATGACAAGGGCAGTCTAGGAGCGTAAGGATAGTGAAAAGAATCTTGCAGCCTAGGGGCGTGAAAGTCGAAAAATCAAGGTGTGTTCAAGAGTTGTTTTCTAACGAGGAATAGGTTGTGTTATATATAGGGGATTCTAGGGAAATCCTAAGGTATAAGGCCATCTAAAACTACCCACAAATCATAAAGAATAATTATAAAAGTTTAAAGGGAGAAATCTCCAATTGACATGTCACAAAATATCAAT
Organism: Impatiens glandulifera; assembly: GCF_907164915.1. NCBI lineage: Eukaryota > Viridiplantae > Streptophyta > Magnoliopsida > Ericales > Balsaminaceae > Impatiens > Impatiens glandulifera. The sequence continues at coordinate 1,856,985 of NC_061866.1, forward strand.
TTCAGCCAATGTGTTTAATGAATCCCTTAGCTTTGATGATTTGTCATTTGAATTTAAAATTAAAAAATGACTAGTCTTTTTTCTCTTCCTCCTTGCTCACGGTTAGAGGTCCCTAGAAGCTTCCACCATATTCTTTTAGGTTGGATCTTGAGTCCTGGGTCAGTTCATGGGTTGGGTCATCGATTTGATCCGTCAATTGAATTCATTCCTTGACTTTGACTCTTGGAAGTGTCCACCCATTTCGAAAACTTGACCCATCTTGAATGGATCTTTTGGTGGATCTTCTTGGTGATCCTGCAAATATTTAAGTCTCCACGTTTTCCATTTCGCCTACAAAATAGTTTGTTAAACAAAAATAAAAAGGGGAAAACTATTATAATTATTCCTATTCTAAAGGAGTAATTTGTATTATTTTTAATGTTAAGCAAATAATAAAATTATTGTTAATTGTTGAATTGTGCCTAGAGTTTTGAGGTCCAATTTGGTGTGCCTCAATGTTAGGTACAAAAAGGGAAGGAAGATTTGCGCGATTATTTTTTGGATTCAAAAAGACATGAAATCACATAATGGTGAAGATGTCAATCAAATCGTATTATTATGAAAATGTTAACTAAATCACCACGATATCATATCATGGTGGAGATGTCAAAGATATCACATGATTTTTACCTTAATTATGAATTCTAAAAGCCTATATATACATTGTAAACGAGAAGAGAGTGTGAGACTAAAAATCTAGAACAAACAGAGAGAATTAGAGTGTGTAATCCCTATTATAACTCTATTGAATCGATTCTCTGAAAGTAGGACGTATAACATTATGGTCTGAACCTGGATAAGATTATTGTGTCGTTATTTCGTTTTTTATTACTTTTACGCTATTGTCTTACATTCCACTAAGGTTGCTATTATTACGCTTTCATTCTTATGGTGATAGTTTTTCACCACAAACTTGTATCAGAGCTAAATTGGGCTAAGGCGGTTGTAGTTCGATTTTTTGGTGAGTTTTCTTTATTCGGTCAATTATTTTGAAGATTTGAGATGGGTCGATTTCTAGGGTTAATATCGAGAAGCTCGATGGGATGAATGACTTTGAGTTATGGAAGATGAAGATGAGAGCACTATTAGGAAATATGGGAGTTACTAAAGCACTTAAGGGGGGGATCACAATTACCTACCTCGATAGATGCAGAGTAAAAGATGGATGCCTTGGAAAGGGCCTATAAAAACTTGATTCTTAGTCATAGTGATAAGGTGTCGCGAGAGGTTGGTAGTGTCACGATGACAACATATGTGTGGCTTTAGTTGGAGTCTTTGTATATGACAAATAAATTGTCGTCTCGGATCGACATCAAGTAGAGATCTTCAAGTTTAAAATGGTTGATGGAGGAACTTGCAGACGCATCTCGACGATTGTGTCAAGATTCTCCTTGATTTGGAAAATGCTGGGTAGAAATACAAGGACAAGGATAAGGCGTTGATGCTTTTGAATTCTTTACCGAAGTCGTTTGAGACGTTTATAGACATACTCGAGCATGGGATGAAGGAGCTTACCCTTGATGATGTGATGAGTGCGTTGAGATCGAAGGACCAAAAGAAAAAAATTAAGAGAGCAATGTTAGTGGAAATGGACTCTTGGTTCGAGGAAAAACCAAGAGGAGAGACAATAAAAACAAGAAGAATAGTCATTCGAAGTCTCTCAAGAATAAATCTACCAAGTGCTTGTGACAAGGAGGAGCACTTTAAGTGAGATTGTCTAGATTTGAGTAACAATGGGAAGAAAAGAGGAGAAGCTGCAGGTTTTCAAAAGGTCGAGAATGGGTACAAAAGTGCAGATGTTCTCGTTGTCTCCACTAATTAGTTTGACAAGCGTTGGATTATGGATTTTGGGTGTTCATTCCCTATGATACTTAACGAGAGTTGGTTCGAGACCTATGAGAAGACTTTAGTGTGCGAGATTTTGTTAGGTAACAACAAGTCTTGAAGGGTGATGGGGATCATCATAGTGCATTTGAAGATGCATGATGGAATCAAAAGGGTATTGACAGACGTACAACACGTCATAGACCTTCGGAGGAATTTAATCTCTCTCGGCTCACTAAACCAACTTGGTTTTGTATGGAAGAGTGAGAAGAACATATTGAGGGTCACAAAGATGTCACTAGTGGTAATGGAAGGTGTGTGAGAGAAGAGTCTTTACATCTTTCAAGGCAGTACCTTGGTTGGTGATATGACGGTAATGATAGAGCCTTAAGATGTATCGCCCACGAGTGAGACGATTTTGAAGGAGTTGAGAAAGAGATGCTATTTTAGCAAGGAAAAACTTGATGATTTGATGTTTTATGAGAACTACATATATGGTAAAGATACGAGGGTGAAGTTTGGGTGGGCGGTTGAGGTGACTCGGGAGACGCTCAATTATGTTCACTCAAACTTGTAGGAGGCGACGAGGACTGTAACTTGGAAGTCAGTACTTTATCACCTTTATTAATGATTATTCGCGCAAGGTTTGAGTATATATCTTAAAGCACAGGGATGATGAATTTGTTAAGTTTAAGGAGTGGAAAAAGATGGTAAAGACTCAAATCGGGAAGAAGGTTAAAAAGCTTTAAACTGATAATGGTTTGGAGTACTTATGCGAGGAGTTCAATTAGTTTATCAAGTAAGAATGGATGGTTCGTCACAAAATCGTCTGACAGACACCGCAACATAATGGCTTAGCGGAGCGAATGAACAAAACGTTATTTAAGCGTGTCCGGTGTATGTTGTTTGAGGTTGGTCTACCGAAGCGATTTTGGGGTGAGGCAGTTAACACTGTGACTTATCTTATCAATCGTTCTCCATCGACGATATTGGAATGCAAGATACCGGAAGAAGAATGGAATGACGCTCCTCCAAAACTCGATAACTTGAAGGTATTTGAGTGTGTGGCTTACATGCACCAACAGGATGGAAAGATTCGAGAGCGAAGACATATATGTTTGTTGGATAACCTAAGAGAGTAAAGGGTTGGAAACTATTTTACAAGGATAGGGAGACGACCAAGTGCATCATTAGTCGTGACGGGGCCTTTAGGGAAACCGAGTCATATTATGGAGCAACACAGTCAGTCAAAGATGGCAAAGTCGCTAAAGTGATGACCGACATTATGGAGTTTCTAAGAAGGATTAATAAAGAATCGGTAGACACGGAGGAGGCTAGTGAAGATGATGAAACAGATGACCAAGTAGAGGAGGAAGGTACAGATCTGGAAGAGAACCTTATCTCTTACTAGTTAGCGCGAGATAAAGACCATAGGACAACCCGAGCTCCGGAGAGATTTGATTACTTCGATTTGGTGGCCTTTGCATTCATTGTGACAGACGAAGTACAAGATTCAGATCTGAGATCGTTTAGAGAAGTGATAGAGATCAAAGAGAGAACCGAATGGAAGTGTGCTATGGTAAAGGAGATGACATCGCTTGACAAAAACGAGACGTGGGAATTGGTGGATAAACTCAAGAATCAACGGGTGGTTGTTCAAGGTGGGTGTTCAAGTGAAAAGAAGGTGTGTAGGGTAGTAACAAGCCAATGTTTAAGGCAATATTTGTAGTTAAGGGCTTCACACAATGTGAAGGGTCTAATTTAACGAGATCTACTCCCCGGTAATGAAGCACACGTTCATTTGTGTGTTGCTCACTCTAGTGAATTAGTTTAACTTGGAGCTCGATCAAATGGATGTAAAGACGACATTTCTTCATGGGAATTCTGAGGAGAAGATCTTCATGACGCAACCTGAGGGGTTTGTCAAACTGGTGATGAAAGAAAAGTATGTCTCCTTAAACGCTCGCTTTATGGTTTGAAACAATCCTCAAGACAATGATATTTGCGATTTGATGAGTTAATAGTTCGTACGATTTCGTGAGGAGAAATTTTGAAATTTGGGTGCATGTCAAGTGGGTTGATGGTTGCGGGATCTTCCTATTGTTATACGTAGATGATATGTTGATCGCATCGGGAAACAAGAAAGAGGTTCGCAAGGTCAAGAGTTTGTTAGGGAGTGAGTTCGAGATGAAGGATATGAGACCGACAAAGAATGTTTTGGGGATGGTGATTGAGCGGGGTCGAAAGAAAGACTCCATGCTAGTGTCTCAAAGCAACTACCTCCAAAAAGTGGTCGCCAAGTCCGGGATTTCTAACGCTAAGGTAGTTCAAACACCATTAGTTACTCATTCAAGTTCTCAAAGATATCACCGAATATCGAGGAGAAAAAAGTGAGAATGACAAACACCCCATATGTGAATACTATTGGGAGCTTAATGTATGTCATTGTATGTTGCGACCCGATTTTGCTCATGTGGTTAGTCTTGTTAGTCGCTTATGGCGAACCCAGGGAAAAGCATTGGGAGGGGACAAAGTGGGTTCTTAGTTACATTTGGGGATCCTTAAATGTCGGTTTTTGTTTTAAACGGGCGAGTGTAGGTGATGATAAGTTGAGAGGATATGTTGATGTTGATTTTGCAGGTGACTTGGACAAGAGAAGGTCCATAACGGAATATGTGTTTACCCTATTTGGATGGTAAGTTGGAAGGCACAATTACAATGCATAGTTTCCCTTTCAACAACGAAGGCCAAGTATATTGTTGTGACGGAGGGTGTCAAGGAGGCACTTTGGTTGAAGGGTCTCGTGGGTGAATTTGGGGTGAAGCACGATAAAGTTGAGTGATTTTGCGATAACCAAAGCGCCATACACTTGACCAAGAACTCGATGTTTCACGAGCGCACAAAGCACATCGACATTCAACTTCACTCATTCAAAATATTATAGCGAGTTGAGTGGTAGTTATGGAGAAGGTTCACATAGATGAGAATCTTGTACATATGGCCACGAAGGTGGTGACAAGATTCAAGTTTAGGAAATGTTGCGACTTGACCATGTCACAAAGGTTTGAACGTAATCGGAGAAGTATGAGGATCAGTTCTAGGGTATTCTTGGTAATGAGGCTCATTCGTTTGACAATAGACATAGAGACAAGGTGGAGAATTTGTGAAATTGAACATAAGGTTTTGAGGCCCAATTTGGTGTGCCTCAGTATTAGGTAGAAAAGGGGGAAGGAAGATATGTGCGATTATTTGTTGTATTCAATAAGACATGAAATCACATAATGATGAAGATGTCAATCAAATCGTATTATTATGAAAATGTCAATTAAATCACCATGATATCATACATGGTGGAGATGTCAAAAATATCATACGATATTTACCATAATTATGAATTATAAAAGACTATATATGTATATATATTGTAAACGAGAAGAGGTTGTGAGATTAAAACCTTTAACAAATAGAAATAGTTATAGTTTGTAATTGTTATAATTCTATTAAATCAATTCTCCAAAAGTATGACGCATGACATTGTTGTTCCGAACTTGAGTAAGATTCTTATGTCGTTATTTTGTTCTTTCTTATTTTTAAAATCTAATCTAATTAATAAAATAAAATTAATCTAATTAATTAAACACAATAATAAACATATAAATAACGAAATTCTACATATTTTTGTTAAAAAATTTTTATTTTATATATTTTATTTTTTTGTTTTAAATTAATATCCAAGATATTTATTTAATTAAAAAAATTGAATATTATAAGTATGATAAAATTTCCAAGTGATATAACTTAAATAAATTCATCTTTTAACTTATTAAAATCCAAAATTGACTATTCTTAAACTTAAATGTCATTTTATATATTTATTTGATTTTTTTAAAATTAATATTCAAGATATTTATTTAATTAAAAACTTTGAATATTTCTTGTTTTATATATTTAGCTATTAAAATATATTCAAGTTTTATCTCAAAACTCAATAATTATATCAATTATTTAATCAATTATTTTAATAATTTTAATATCAAAATTACTATATACTTGGAATATTTTATTTTATATTAATAAAAGTTAATATATATATATATATATATATAATATTTATTTTATTATATTTACCAACTATAGCTACTACGTACGTGGTTGTTTTAGAGTCAATATATTACTTTTTTTTTTTTTTTTTTTTATCTTTGATGGTATTTGGTCATTTACAGTAAATTAGTTTTTTCTTTCTTATACAAATAACTATTTAAAAAATAAAAATAAAACATATAACTTGACATAAAAACTGAACAATCAGCAGTAAAAACACATTTTTCAAACAAGTATAATTTGTGTTGTCACAGGAGGAGAATAGTGTGATGTGTAGTTTCAAGAGATGTCTTTTTGTGTCACGTTGATTTTCTATTTCATTTTGAATTTATATATTTTTTTTATAAGGAGAAATTTATATTTGATATAGGGTACTTTAGAGTTTTACAAATATAAATTTATTATATTCATATCCTTTTAACTAATATCATTTTAATCATCAAAACATTTAATTTTTTAGCTAAAATATCAAAATTTTATTATTTTATTTTTATTAAATTTAAATTTTAATATATATTTTTAATAATTTATTTTAAACAAAATTTAAATAACCTAACAATTTTTTTAAATGATTCATATATATTAAAAATAATAACAATAGTTAAAAAAAACATCTAATAGGGATTACTAAACAAAAAAACATGACATGAAAAAAAATTAAGTTGGATTACTAAACATCTTATCGAGTTCATAAATCCTTAAAAAAAACGAATAACTTTTCGATTTTTCAGAACAAATATCAGAAAACGTAATAATAATAACATTATTAATGATACACATCAAACAACTACGATCATTGAAGATTCGACGATTTCAACTAGATATTTCCACTAGAAAATAATCGGGATTATAACAAAAAAATATGTATACTCGATATCAATCGCCTCAATAAAACTTCGTGGCAACTATCCATAAAATAACCAATTTTTTTTTTATTAGACAATTTTTTTTTTAAATAAACACATAAAAATCTTATAAACCTCAAAATCAAACAAGCCCTTGTCAAATCAGTTTAGGTTGGTTTAAGTGAGAGAAAGTTGACGACTCTTCATTGCAACCAAACTAATTTATCTGTGTTTTGTTTGTTTCATACTCCACTACTTGGTAGGACCAGTTTGTTTTGTTCTTTTGACAAGAACAAATGGTTTCATGAAAATAGCACACTTTCTTTTTAATTGCTTTAGATCATCATTCAATTTCCACCTTCATCACTTTTATCAATTCATCATAGTGACCATCTTATATCTTTTTACATTAAAAATTCATATCTATTAAATTAATTAGTTTATTTTCTATTCTTACCATAAATCCTTAAATTAAATTGGTTAATTACATTTACTATGCAAAATATTTTTCATTTAGAGGAACTTCTTAGTTCAACTGATTATTAGTTCAACTGATTATGTTGCGGTTCTGTTTTGTGCTATTAGTAGAGGGTTTCAGTAAAAAAAAAAAAACAAGTAAATGTGAAAATTTATTTAGATCTTTGTACTGACACATGGAATCAAAATTTTAATTTGGGAAGCTTGTCTTAAATAATTACTCTAGGCTGAAAACGGTTAGCTATATGATTTATTTATTTATTTTTTTACATAGGTTAATGGTAAAATGTAATATTTGAGGAAGTGAGTTTGTTTGAGGAAAGTGTTTTTTTAAGTTTTATCTGAGTTCTTTTTAAAAATTATTATTTGATAAAAAGAATAAAAAAAAATTAATTTTTAAAATTTAAAGACTAATTTGTCTTTTGAATTTAGAGAATTTGGTTTAGGTGAAAAAATGGTGACTTAGAAAGAGAGGATAAAATTAGAGTATAGTTTTGATATTTAAATAAATTAAATTATTAATTAAATTATTAATATAATATTTTAATTTTGAAATAAAAACAGTGTTTTATCCCCCATAACCAAAACATAAAATCATTGATACTTTGTGATATCATTATTACATTCCTAACCATTTAATTGACATTGGTTATGCACTGTGCACAACACATTTCCATATTGATCTAATAATTGAAAATAAGTTTGATTTTAGATAAATATATATATAATTAAATTATCTTAAATATTTTCAAATAAGCCCAAAAAATATCATTTGAATTTGAATGTCCACACTAATATATATAATTCATTTTGTTATTGAAAGTGATGAATATATATATATATATGAATATATATATATATATATATATATATATTAATATAAAAAGTTAACATTAAATTAATATTCACTTTGAAAATATATTTTCTCCATAACAATAATTATTAAAATTATTTTTTTTTAATTAACTAGTTGTCTTTATTTTATATGATTTCTTTTTCACAAATAATAACAATGCAAGATTTACAAATATTTTATCACACTCTTGATTAAACTTAATTTATCATTTAAATTATTAAATTAAGTAATTAACTCTTAAATTTTTTATTATTCTAAAAAAGGTTAAATGATTAGATTTAATTAAAATTTTAAATTAGTTAAACTTTCATAATTTTACTAGCTTAAAATTAGTTTGATTTTAAATTTATTTACGATTTTACATAAATAAAGTTAATTTATATTTATAAATTTTAAATGAACTAAAATATTAATTTTTTAATCTCATTTATTTATTTAAAATATTTGTATACTTACTTGTATATACAAATAATAATAATATCTAGTTAATAATCTTTTAAAATAAACTAAATTACTAATTTTACATGTTTACAAATAAACAACAATTTTATACACTTTTAATTTTGAAACTTAATTAACTACTAATTTACAAGTCACAAACAGTTCTAAATAAATTTCCAGTTTTGACAAACGTGATTAAAATCGACCAAGATTTAATTTGAAATAATATTTCAATTTTGATTAGTAAATTTGCATGACTATGAAACATTTTTAATGAAAATTAAATATATAAATTTTACTTTCTAAAAACTATTTATTTTAATTACAAGTTAGTTATAAGTTAAAAACACCAGTAAAAAACAAAATAATTGTGGTTACAAGAAGAATCGTATCAAAGAAGATTAAAACTACTAAGATTTAATCATATAAAACAATTAATTAGATATAGTGGAATATTTATATGGTTAAAGATGTTGTAACTTGTAAAGGAAGAAGGAGATGTATTTGATTTGGCGCAATCTACAGGGGAGCATAATCTTTATTTACTTTTATTTTAGTATATAATAATATATTGTTTTCTATGCACAAATATTATTATTTTTTTCATAAGTAAAAAAAGGCAACTACTAGGCTGTTTTTACTTCCATTGTCTTTTTCTTCATGTATGTACTCCTTCTCCACATCTTTTTATTTTATTTTTTATTTTTTATTTTTTATTTTTATTTTTTTATTTTTTATAGGCCATCATGGAGGTTGAGAGAGAAAGAGGAAGGAGAGTCCATTGGATTGGAGTCCACAGACTTTATCTGACCAAACGCACCAACCGAAACAAGTGGATGACAATTTACAAGAGGAGAGTTGACAATTTTGGAATAGGAAAACTTTAATTTCCAAATTAAGCCAATTTTAATTGATTTATTTTATTTATTCATAATCATAAAGATTTCAGGTAAGTTATTATGAATGCTCTCTTTTTGTCCATATATATTTTCTCTATAAATAATTATTTAATTCAATCTAATATATATATATATATATATTAATTTTATAGAATAATTAGTCTATTTTTATAAGAAAATGTTGACCCTCAAGTTATTATAGTGAGTTTTATATTTATATTTTTTTAATCAAAATTGTATTTGATATTTACTCATTATCGGGAATTTAATTTATTATTTAAATAATTTTATTTTGGGTTTGACTTTGGATAGATTTTATTAAATTTTTTCACTAATGATGAACGCCCGCTTATCTTATTTTAGTATATTATTTTTTTCTTAATTAATTTATTATATTTGTAGAAACAAAATAACAATTTTTTTTTATTTATTCTCACATTTTTACATTCAAATTATATTCAACAATTTTGAATTTTAATATTTTAAGAAATATATTTAATTTAAAACACAAATATGTTCAAATTAGTAGACTACACATCAAATTATATATTTATGAAGTTTTTTGAAAAATAAATACAAAATCAATCTATATTCAATTTTTCTCAAATATTTTTTTCAATTTACACCCCTAAACCCTAAAACTAATTACGACAAATTATAATGAGTAAATTTTAAAAACAATACTCAATATTATTAAAATAAAAATACGTTCAAAAAATTTGTAAATAACATTTCATTTAAAAACACAACAAATTAATTAAAAAAATAAAATAATATGTTAAAATAAGATAACGACATTTTTTCCATTTGAAAAAAATCTCAAATGACTAAATTTTAATAATTTGAGCTTCATATAAAATAATTAAAAGTTTGAACCTCATCTACTAAAACTAGTATCCAAGTTTCAATCTCAAATAACAATTTAGCCCATTTTATTTAGTTAAAATGTTATCAAAGTAGTGTTTTTGAGATACAATCCTAACAATATTTCTAGAAAAAAAAAAACCAAAATGTTCCATTTTTAAGTTATGATTTTAATTATTCCATGATTTCCTCCAATTATATACAATGTGAGTGCAAAAACATATATTAGGTTGTTTATTTAATTACTTAAATTTGATATTTCATTTTCCATTCTTACCTAATTAACAACTATCTCAATCACAATGATCATTTTATAAGTTTTAAGGTTATAAAATACATGTCTTTGAATTAGATGCACCACCTTATCTATAATTTCAATCTAGCACATATTTAAAATTAAATAGTCACAAAATATAAAATACCATAAATAAAATATTCAATTAGATAAAGTCAATACAACTCACTCCTATCCTCAAGTTAAGATCTAACGACAGTTAATAACAGCATTAACAGTAACAGCCTTTTCCTTGCATGGACTTGGCGGAAGGCTGTCCGTAAGCCGCTGCACAAAGGTTCCAATCCGTTCTCCGTTTGTCTCCGTTAGTAACTTCTTCCCGCCAAACGGCAACGTTTCTACCCCTTTCTCCGTTAACACATCTCCGTGAATTCTTTTTTCTTCATAAGCCTACAATTTTCTGATTTTTTTAGAATTGTAATTAAATTTTAATTGTTTATAATATATAAGATCCGGTTTACCTGAATTCTAACGTAATCCGGCCGGTTGAAGCAGAATGAATTGGCGATCATTTGATCAACGGTTTCAGAAACACCGTCAACGGCGATGTTTACGATCGCCGACGTCAAGCAACGGCGGCTGTGGTTGACATGGTTGTTACGAATGGAAGAGCCGTTGCCTAGAGAAAGGACAAGGAGATCGTCAAAGCCGTTAACAGACGGAAAATCGCATTTATTATGGAGTACGTGAGTAACGGCGGCGGATGTCGGATTGTTCATGACAATGCCACCGTCGACGGCGAGGCATGATGTTTTTCCGTCAACGGATGTTAAAGGAAACGGGTTGAACAATGACGGAGCTGCTAACGTGGCGCGAATTACTTTCCAGAGATGGAAATCGTAGCTTCGGGACTGAGATGCGTCGGCTCGGGAGAAAACGAACGGGGCAGAACTGTTGAGATCGAAACAAGGGATTAAGATGGGTTTACATGTGTTCTTGAGAGTCATTAATTCGCCGTTTTTTGTTGTTAAAACGCCGGCGAGTAATTTTGTCATACTTTTTCCTGAAAATCTACGGCGACGGCGAAATGGGTTTGATGTTTTGACACGGTAGAGATCTGATTGCTTTTCTTTAACAAAATTAACAGCTTCTTTAGCGGTGAAAAGAGGGCGACCTGTTCCATCGTCGGCGGCGAGTAATGTTGCATATAAACCGCCGATTCCTGTGCCGGCGATAATATCAAAGAAATCGATGATTCGGATGTTGGGATCGGAGGTTATGGATTGAATCTGATCTTCGAGATAAATTAAGGAACTGCCTGAAACAGAGCCGGTGGTTTCGCCGCCGTCAATGGTGAGAATACGGGTTTTCTTGACATGGCAATGGTGATCAAGCCATTTTTGTTCAAGTTTTGAGAATATTTCTGGTATCATTTTACTAAGATCCATAGGGTTGTGTCAGAACTTAACTAGAGAATATTGAAAGAAAGAGAGAGTGAGAGATGACTGGAGTGAATGAGAGTTGGGGTAAGCTTTAATGGAGATGGAGACCAAATCCGTGAAAATCGATATTTATTGATGGCTCCAAACCCAACAAAGATAGAGACCTAACTCACTCTTCTTCACTTTGATATTTTCAAGATATTAAGATTTAACTAAGATAGAAATATGTTAACTTTTTAGACTAAATAAAGGTAGATTATACATTTATACCCCTTAAAATTATAAACTGTATTAATTAAAAGATTATTACTTTTCAAATAAGGAAAATGAATAAATACTCATATTTCAATGTTGGGATAATTAAAATAACAAAAATGTGTTGATTTATATGTATGGGCAAGAAAAGTTAATGACAGAGGAGGCAGGAAGGATATTCATCTCTTGTTTCTGCTATACTCTAATATTATTTAATATATGTCATCTCTACATTGCCGATAATATTAAAAAAATATCCAACCAAACTTTCAATCAATTGAGTGGTGAAAATGAGTGAAACTAGGTACGTACCCAATTCTTTCAATTATTTTCAAAGATATTTTGTAATATGATGTTCAACGTTACTAGTGAGTTTGTTTTTAGTTTAGATAAAAAGGATAGTAGATCATTTTAAGATCAATTTAAGTCTTAAAATAGTGAAGGCAATTATGAACACAAATGATTAGTTAAAAAGAGAAGGATTCAACTTATAAAAATATCATATAGATGATGAACTTGTATTGTTTAAGAAAAATGAACAAATATAAGAGAGTTAGAGTTTTGCTTATTAATTAAGTCAAATTAAGTGGGTTCTCAGTTATATTGGGAGATCCTTAAATGTCGGTCTTTGTTTTAAATAGGCGGATGTAGGTGATGATAAGTTGAAAGGATATGTTGATGTTGATTTTGCAGGTGACTTGGACAAGAGAAGGTCCATAACGGGATATGTGTTTTCCCTATTTGGAAGGCACAATTACAATGCATAGTTTCTCTTTCAACAACGGAGGCCGAGTATATCGCTGTGACGGAGGGTATCAATGAGGCACTTTGGTTGAAGGATCTCGTGGGTAAATTTAGGGTGAAGCACAATAAAGTTAAGCGGTTTTGCGATAACCAAAGCGCCTTACACTTGTCCAAGAACTCGATGTTTCACAGGCGCACAAAGCATATTGACATTCAACTTCACTACATTCAAGATATCATAGCGAGTTGAGCGGTAGTTATGGAGAAGGTTCACATAGATGAGAATCTCGTACATATGGCCACGAAGGTGGTGACGGGAATCAAGTTTAGGAAATGTTGCGACTTGACCATGTCACAAAGGTTTGAACGTAATCGGAGAATTATGAGGATCGATTCTAGGGTGTTATTGGTATTGAGGCTCATTCGTTTGACAATAGACATAGAGACAAAGTAGAGAATTTGTGAAATTGGGCCCAATTTGGTGTGCCTCAATGTTAGGTACAAAAAGGGGAAGGAAGATATGTACGATTATTTGTTGGATTCAAAAAGACATGAAATCACATAATGATAAAGATGTTAATCAAATCGTATTATTATGAAAATGTCAATTAAATCGTCATGATATCATACATGGTGGAGATGTCAAAAATATCATACGATCTTTACCATAATTATGAATTATAAAAGACTATATATATATATATTGTAAACGAGAAGAGAGTGTGAGACTAAAACTTAGAACAAATAGAAAGAGTTAGAATTTGTAATCCTTATTATAATTTTATTGAATCGATTCTCCGAAAGCAGGACGCATGACATTGTTAGTCCGAACTTTAGTAAGATTCTTGTGTCAGATTCTTGTGTCGTTATTTTGTTCTTTCTTATTTTTATGTTATTGTTCTGCATTTCGCTACAATTGTTATTATTTTATTTTCATTCTTAGGGCGATAATTTTTCATCACACTAAGCTAATAATCCTAACTAACTAATATAATTACAAAATCACATCATCTAATTTAAGCCAAATAAAATCTAATATAATTAATAAAATAAAACTAATCTAATTAATTAAACACAATAATAAACATATAAATAACGAAATTCTACATATTTTGTAAAAAAAATGTTATTTTATATATTTATATTTTTTTTTTGATTTTTTTTTTGTTTTAAATTAATATTCAAGATATTTATTTAATTAAAAAATTTAAATATTATAAGTATGATAAAATTCTTAAGTGTTATAACTTAAATAAATTAATCTTTACTTATTAAAATCCAAAATTGACTATTCTTAAACTTAAATGATATTTTATTTATTTATTTGATTTAAAAAAAATTAATATCAAAGATATTTACTTAATTAAAAACTTTGAATATTTAAAGCTTGTTTGATATTTGGTTATTAAAATATATTTAAATTTTATCTCAAAACTCAATAATCTTATCAATTATGTAATCAATTATTTTAATAATTTAAATATCAAAAATACTCTATACATCGAATATTTTATTTTATATTAACAAAAGTTAATATATATATATATATATAATATTTACTTTTTTTCTTATACAAATAACTATTTAAAAAAGAAAACGAAAACATATTATTTGACAACGATCAGCAGTAAAAATACATTTTTCGAACAAGTTAATAATTTTTGTTGTCACAGGAAGAGAAGAGTGTGATGTGTAGTTTCAAGAGATGTCTTTTTGTGTCACGTTGATTTTATATTTCATTTTGAATTTATATATTTTTTTTTATAAGGGGAAATTTATATTAGATATAGGGTACTTTAGAGTTTTAAAAATATAAAATTTATTATATTCATATTCTATTAACCAATATCATTTTAATCATCAAAATATTTCAATCTTTAATTAAAATATTAAATTAAAATTTTTAATATATATTTTTAATAATTTATTTTAAACAAAATTTAAATAACTTAATAAATTTTTTTAAATGGTTCATATATATTAAAAATAATAAAATAGTTTAAACATAACGACAAAACATGAAATTAAAAAAAAATAGATTACTAAACATATTATCGAGTTTAAATTTTTTTTAAGAAGAACGAAAAATTTCCAAATTTTCAAAACGAATATCAGAAAATATCATCATATTATGAATGATACACATCAAACAACTACGATAATTGAAAATTCAACGATTTTAACTAGATAGTCCACTAAAAAATAATCGAGAATATAGCTCAAATATGTATATATAATATATCACCGCCTCAATCAAAATTTTATGTAAATTACCTATAAAATAACCTATTCTTTTCTATTAGATAATATTTTTTTAAAAATTAACACATAAAAATCTTATAAACCTCAAAATCAAACAAGCCTTTGTCAAAATCACTTTAGGTTGGTTTAAATGAGAGAAAGTTGACAACTCTTCGTTGCAACAACAACATAATTTATCCAGTTCTGTTTGTTTCATACTCCACTATTTGGTAGGACCAATTTGTTTTGTTCTTTTGACAAGAACAAATATGGTTTCATGAAAATAGCCCACTTTCATTTTAATTGTTTTAGATCATCATTCTATTTCCACCTTCATCACTTTTTATCAATTCATCGTATTGGTCATCTTATAGCTTTTTACATTAAAAATTCTTATCTATTAAATTAATTAGTTTATATTAGATTCATTCACCTTAAATTAAATTGGTTAATTAAATTTACTATGCAAAATATTTTTCATTTAGAGGAACTTTTTAGTTCAACTGATTAGGTTGTGGTTCTGTTTTGTGCTAGTAGTAGAGGGTTTCATTAAAAAAAAATGTCAAAATTTATTTGGATCCTTAAACTGACACAAGGAATAACAAATTTAATTTGGGAAGTTTTTCTTAAATAATTACTTTAGGTTAATTGTAAAATGTAACATTTGAGCACTTGATACTTTGTGATATCATTATCACATTCCTAACAATTTAAATGTCAATTGGTTATGCACTGTGCACAACACATTTCCATATTGATGTAATAATTGAAAATAAGTTTGATTTTTGAATAAATATATATAATTAAGTTATCTTATAATAGTAAATATTTTCAAATAAGCCCCGAAAGATCATTGAATTTTGAATGTCCACACTAATATATATATATATATATATATATATATATATATATATATATATATATATATATATATATATATATATATATATATATATATATATATATAATTCATTTTGTTATTGAAAGTGATGAATTAATATTTATATATATGTTTTTTAATATTAAAAATTAACATCAAATTAATACTTTCTCTGTAAAAATAATTATTAATATTAATTTTTTTAATTAACTAGTTGTCCTTATTTTATATGATTACCTTTTCACAAATAATAACAATGCAAGAATACAAATATTTTATCACACTCTCCATTAAACTTAATTTATCATTTAAAATATTAAATTAAGTAATTAACTCTTAAAATTGTTATTATTCTAAAAAAGGTTAAATAATTAGATTTAATTAAAATTTCAAATTAGTTAAACTTTAATAATTTTAAACTTATATAATTTTAAAATTATGTAATTTTACGAGTTTAAAATTAGTTTGATTTTAAATTTATATACGATTTTACATAAATAAAATTAATTTATATATATTTATAAATTTTAAAAATAAGTTATTATTTATTCAAATAAATGAATTCAAATATTAACTTTTTTTAGTCTCATTTATTTATTTAAAATATTTTTATACTTACTTGTTTATACAAATAATAATATATAATTAATAATCTTTTAAAATAAACAATTATAATTAAGTAAATTATTGCTTTTATTTATAAGAACTTTTAATTTTGAAACTTAATTAATTACTAATTTACAAGTCACAAACAGTTCTAAAAAAAATTCCAGTTCTCAAAAACTTGATTAAAATCGACTAAGCTTTAATTTGAAATAATAATATTTTAATTTTGATTAGTAAATTTGCATGACTCAAATTACAATTTATGATAATTTTTAATGAAAATTAAATATATAAATTTTATTTTCTAAAAACTATTTATTTTAATTACCAGTTATTAGTTAAAAACACTAGTAAAAAACAAAATAATTGTGGTTACAAGAAGAATCGTATCAAAGAAGATTAAAACTAATAAGATTTAATCATATAAAACAATTAATTAGATATAATGGAATATTTATAAGGTTAAAGAAGTTGTAACTTGTAAAGGAAGAAGGAGATGTATTTGATTTGTCGCAATCTATGGGGAGCAGAATCTTTATTTACTTTTATTTTAGTATATAATAATATATCGTTTTCTATGCACAAATATTATTATTTTTTTCATCAGTAAAAAAGAGAACTACTAGGCTGTTTTTACTTTATTGTCTTTTTCTTCATGTATGTACTCCTTCTCCACATCTTTTTATTTTTATTTATTTATTTATATTTTTTTATACACCATTATGGTTGAGAGAGAAGGAGAAAGAAGAGTCCATTGAATTAGAGTAGAGATGAGCATCTTACATAAACGTTCGTATTCGACTCGGGCAAGTCGTGTTAGACTCTCAATCGTGTCGTGTCTAAATCTTATGTGTGTCGTATCGTGTCTTGACTCACTCAAACTATTATGATTCACGGATTCTTTCGTGTCGTGTTATTCGTGTCCACGAGTTTATTCGTGTCATACTAACTCGTGTTTAAATTCGTGTTTCGTATTATTCCGACTAAATTTTGTTATCGTGTCAACATAATTGTGGCTGGACACTCATGTTATTTATTTATTTATATATATTAAATTATATTATTAATAAAATTTATAAAATATTATTATATTATCAAAGTTAAATTATTATCATATATTTTGTTTTAATGTTTTAATAATAATTAAAATTTTAAAATAATTTAAAATTTAAAAAATAATAGATAAATTAATAAAAATAATATGAGAGATAATTATTATGAGACTCAAATTTCTATTCATATAATTTATTTAATATTTATATTTTAATATTAATTTAGTATATTTAATTATAATTATATATATATTACATTTATAAAATTAAATAATTTATAAATTTAATGAAAATGTAAATATATTCAGAGAGACGTGTCCATTTGATAATGTTAAGGTAAAAGTGGGTAATTTGAAAAAGAAAATGGGATAGAAAGTGGGAAGGTGGGTAAAATTTATAAATATATATTATTATATTATTAAAATTAAAATTATTATCATATATTTATTATTTAATGTATTAATAATAATTGAAAGTATAAATAAAAAATAATAATAAGTAATTAATAAAATAATATCGAAGAGAATTATTAATTAATAGACTCACATTTTTATTCATATAATTTATTTTTTATTTATATTTTATTTTAATTTATATTATTTAAGTTAATACTTTATTTTAATATTATATTTGAGTGTGTTTAATTTTAATTATAAATATTACATTTATGAAATTAAATAATTTATTAATTGAATAAAAATGTAATAGGTTTAGAGAATGTTAATTGGGTAGCTTGGGTCATTTGACTAATTGTGTTTATGTTGTTTCGTGTGTATATTCGTGCTCGTGTCGTGTCTATACTTGTGTCGTGTCTATACTCGTGTCGTTTTCGTGTCGACTCGTAACCGTGTTTCAATCGTATAAACTCATAATCGGGTAATGACTGTGTCGTCTCGTGCCTATATCGTGTCAACCCAAGACCTGAGTGAGATAATATCGTATCGTGTCGTTCCGTACAAATATCGTGTCGGTTCGTATTTAGTTAATCCATTGCCCAGCTCTAATCCCAACACCCGAATCATCGATTTCTTCGATATTATCGCCGGCACAGGAATCAACGGTTTATACGCAACATTACTCGCCGCCGACGATGGAACATGTCGCCCTCTTTTCAATTAGATAACAGCATTAACATTAACAGTAACAGCCTTTTCCTTACATGGACTTGGCGGAAGGCTGCCCGTAAGCCGCAGCACAAAGGTTCCAATCCGTTCTTCGTTTGTCTCCATTAGTAACTTCTTCCCGTCAAACGACAAGGTTTCCACCTCTTTCTCCGTTAACACATCTCCGTTAATTATTTTCTCTTCATCAGCCTACAATTTTCTGATTTTTTTAGAATTGTAATTAAATTTTAATTGTTTAAAATATATAAGATCCCGTTTACTTGAATTCTAACGTAATCCGGCCTGTTCAAGCCGAATGAATTGTCGATCATTTGATCCACGGTTTCAGAAACGTCGTCCACGGCGATGTTTACGATCGCCGACGTCAAGCAAGGCGGTTGTGGTGGTTACGAATGGAAGAGCCGTTGCCTAGAGAAAGGACAAGGAGATCGTCAAGACCGTTAACAGACGGAAAATCGCGTTTGTTATGGAGTACGTGAGTAACGATGGCGGATGTCGGATTGTTCATGACAATGCCGTCGTCAACAGCGAGACATGATGTTTTTCCGTCAACGGATGTTAAAGGAAACGAGTCGAACAATGACGGAGCTGCTAACGTGGCGCGAATTACTTTCTAGAGATGGAAATCGTAGCTTCGAGACTGAGATGCGTCGGCTCGGGAGAAAACGAACGGGGGCAAAACTGTTGAAATCGAAACAAGGGATTAAGATGGGTTTACATGTGTTCTTGAGAGTCATTAGTTCGCCGTTTTTTTTTGTTAAAACGCCGGCGAGTAATTTTGTCATACTGTTTACTGAAAATTTACGGCGGCGACGAAATGAGTTTGAGGTTTTGACGCGGTAGAGATCTGATTTCTTTTCATTAATGAAATTAACAGCTTCTTTGCCGGTGAAAAGAGGGAGACCTGTTCCATCGTCGGCGGCGAGTAATGTTGCGTATAAACCGACGATTCCTGTGCCGGCGATAATATCGAAGAAATCGATGATTCGGATGTTGGGATTAGAACTGGGCAATGAGTTAGATAAATACGAACCGACATGATACAACACGATGTTTGTACGGAACGACACGATACAATATTATATCACTCGGGTCTTGGGTTGACACGATACAAGCACGAGATGACACGGTCACGACCCGATTATGAGTTTATACGATCGAAACACGGTTACGAGTCGACATGAACACGACACGAGTATAGACACGACACAAGTATAGACACGACACGAGCACGAGTATACACACGAAACGACATAAACACAATTAGTCAAATGACATAAGTTACCCAATTAACATTCTCTAAACCTATTAAATTTTTATTCAATTAATAAATTATTTAATTTCATAAATGTAATATTTATAATTAAAATTAAACACTAAAATATAATATTAAAATAAAATATTAACTTAAGTAATATAAATTAAAATAAAATATCAATAAAAAATAAATTATATGAATAAAATTGTGAGTCTATTAATTAATAATTCTTTTCGATATTATTTTATTAATTACTTATTAATTTTTTTATTATTTATACTTTCAATTATTATTAATACATTAAATAATAAATATATGATAATAATTTTAATTTTAATAATATAATAATATATATTTATAAATTTACCCACCATTCCCACTTTCTCTCCCATTTCTTTCTCAAACTACCCACTTTTACCTTAAAATTATCAAATTATCAAATGGACAGTCTCTCTAAATATATTTACATTTTCATTAAATTTATAAATTATTTAATTTTATAAATGTAATATATATATATATAATTAAAATTAAATATACTAAATTAATATTAAAATATAAATATTAAATAAATTATATGAATAGAAATTTGAGTCTCATAATAATTATCTCACATATTATTTTTATTAATTTATATATTATTTTTAAAATTTTAAATTATTTTAAAATTTTAATTGTTATTAAAACATTCAAACAAAATATATGATAATAATTTAACTTTGATAATATAATATTATAATATAAATTTTGCTATTAACATGAGTGTCGAGACACAATTGTGTTGACACGATAACAAAATTTAGTCGGAATAATATGAAACACGATTTAGTACGACACAAATAAACTTGTGAACACGAATAACACGACACAAAAGAGTCCGTGAATCATAATATTTTGAGTGGGTCAAGACACGATACGACATATATAAGATTTAGACACGATACAACACGACACGATTGAGAGTCTAACACGACTTGTCCGAGTCGAATACGAACGTTTATGTACGATGCCCAGCTCTAGTTGGCATCGGAGGTTATGGATTGAATCTGATCTTCGAGATAAGTTAAGGAAGTGCCTGAAACAGAGCCGTTGGTTTCGCCGCCGTCAATGGTGAGAATACGAGTTTTCTTGACATGGCAATGGTGATCAAGCCATTTTTGTTCGAGTTTTGAGAATATTTCTGGTATCATTTTACTGAGGTCCATAGGGTTGTGTCAGAACTTAGACAAGAGAATATTGAAAGAAAGAGAGAGTGAGATGACTGGAGTGAATGAGAGTTGGGAAAGCTTTAATGGAGATGGATACCAAATCCGTGAAAATCGATATTCATTGACTCCAAACCCAACAAAGATAGAGACTACACTCACTCTTCTTCACATTGATATTTTTAAGATATTAAGATTTAATTAAGATATAAATATGTTAACTTTTTAGACTAAATAAAGGTAAATTATACACCTTAAAAATTATAAACTGTATCAATTAAAAGATTATTACTTTTCAAATAAGGAAAATTAATAAATACTCATATTTCAATATCGGGATAATTAAAATAACAAAAATGTGTTGATTTATATGTATGGGCAAGAAAAATTAATGATAGAGGAGGCGTGAGTAGAGTTGGACATCGTACATTAACGTTCGTATTTGACTCGGGCAAGTCGTGTTAGACTCTCAATCGTGTCGTGTTGTGTCGTGTCTAAATCTTATGCGTGTCGTATCGTGTCTTGACCTACTCAAAATATTATGATTCATGGACTCTTTTGTGTCTTGTATTTCGTGTCCACGAGTTTATTCGTGTCGTACTAACTCGTGTTTAACTTCGTGTTTCGTATTATTCCGACTAGATTTTGTTATCGTGTCAACACAACCGTGTCTTGACACTCATGTTAATTATTTATTTATTTATTTATATATATTAAATTATATTGTTAGTAAAACTTATAAAATATTATTATATTATCAAAGTTAAATTATTATCATATTTTTTGTTGGAATGTTTTAATAATAATTAAAATTTTAAAATAATTTAAAATTTTAAAAATAATATGTAATTAATAAAAGTAATATATGAGATAATTATTACGAGACTCAAATTTCTATTCATATAATTTATTTAATATTAATATTTTAATATTTTAGTATATTTAATTTTAATTATATATATTACATTTATAAAATTAAATAATTTATAATTTTAATTAAAATGTAAATATATTTAGAGAAACGTGGTCATTTGATAATATTAATATAAAAGTGGGTAGTTTGAGAAAGAAAATAGGAGAAAAAGTGGAAAAGGTGAGTAAAATTTATAAATATATATTATTATATTATTAAAATTAAAATTATTATCATATATTTATTATTTAATGTA
This sequence comes from Impatiens glandulifera, assembly GCF_907164915.1. Taxonomy (NCBI): domain Eukaryota; kingdom Viridiplantae; phylum Streptophyta; class Magnoliopsida; order Ericales; family Balsaminaceae; genus Impatiens; species Impatiens glandulifera. The sequence goes on from NC_061866.1 coordinate 1,879,542, forward strand.
TTAATAATAATTAAAATTATAAATAATTAAAAAATTAATTAATAAAATAATATTAAAGAGAATTATTAATAAACTCACATTTTTATTTATATTTATATTTATATTATTTAAGTTAATATTTTATTTTAGTGTGTTTAATTTTAATTATTAATATTACATTTATGAAATTAAATAATTTATTAATTGAATAAAAATATAATATGTTTAGACAATTTTTTTTTTTGGAAAATAGGTTTAGAGAATGTTAATGTGGGTAACTTATGTCATTTGACTATTCATTTCGTGTGTATACTCGTGCTCGTGTCTTGTCTATATTTGTATCGTGTCTATACTCGTGTCCGTGTCGACTCGTAACCGTGTTTTGATCGTATAAACTCATAATCGTGTCGTGACTGTGTCGTCTCGTGTTTGTATCGTGTCAACCCAAGACCCGAGTGAGATAATATTGTATTGTGTCGTTCCGTACAAATATCATGTTGGATCATGTCGGTTCGTATTTAGTTAACCCATTGCCTAACTCTAAGCGTGAGGGATATCCATCTCTTGTTGCCGCTATGCTAGAAGAGGGGATGAAAATAAATAGATTTAATATTAATTTAATTATAAAAACATAATTTTTGAAAATCAAATTAAAATGTAATTATATGTAATATTATTTAATATATATCATCTCTATATCGACGATAATATTAAAAAAATATCCAACCAAACTTTCAATTATTTGAGTGGTGAAAATGAGTGAAACTAGGTACGTACCCAATTCTTTTAATTCTTTCAATTAGTTTCAAGAATATTTTGTAATCTGATGTTCTAAAATGGTGAAGGTAATGATATGCACAAATGATTAGTTAAAAGGAGAAGGATTCAACTTATAAAAATATCATACAGATGATGAACTTGTATTGTTCAAGAAAAATGAACAAATTGAAAAGAGTTAGAGTTTTGTTTATTAATTAAATCAAATTAACTAATATTTATCATTATTATTATTATTATTATTATTATTATTATTATTATTATTATTATTATTATTATTATCTAACATAAATTATATTATCAATTTATAAAAAATAATTACAGATACAAATGCGGTTGAAGACTGAATCTCCCTCTGTCGTCTTCACTTTAGTCTAACTTGCTATAATTATGTTTATTCATTTTACTCCAATTTTTGTAACTAAAATTAATTTTTAATATTTCTTAGTTTTTATAAATATTAAATTTTAAAAAGTATATTTTATTTTATAATAAATATCTTCAATTTTTTGTTTTGTGTAATGTTTATGTAGTAACTATATTTTTTTGAGTTAATATGTTTTTAGGTATGAAAAGTATAATACAAATATCGTACTGAAATCAAAGTAAAATAATGGTATAAATTTTTCTATACCAAAACTTTCGATAAGGTATAAAGTATGGATAAAAAATTAAGGTATACCGTACCGACCCACTACTATCTATATGCTAAAATAATATTAACAATTTTAATTTTGTAAAATAACCAATGTATTAATTTTATTTCTCTAGAAAAAAAAAAATTATATGAGAAGTCATTCTTAGTAAAATTTTCTCATGAAATCAACATTTTCACAAAAGTGATCATGAGATAAAGAGGGTAAAGTCACACATTGGAAATAATTATTGGAGACCTATCTCCGATGCGTGTAATGTTCTAGAGGAAGGCTAATTCTTTTCTTAACGCGAGGTCGTGCGGATCGCTTAGAAGACAGAAAACTTTAGGTGAATGTTTAAGGTAAAGAACCACAGAACATTGTGAGAGGGTTGGGAGAGTCGAAGGGTCATATCACTCATCGATTTTTAATCGGCTTTGTCATCAACCCTAAGGTACGGTACCATCCTTGAGAATTGAGATCCCTAGTCCGTGTAAAAAAACGTGAAAAAATAATTTGGTTACCCTAATTATAGTTTAAAAGTGGTTCAAAATTTTTTTTAATGAGTGTTGAACCCATTAATTAAAATGTCTTGTCTTTTCATCTTGAACCACCATGCTAAACATTTATTTTTATTAAAATAATAAATTTAACTATTTTTTTAATAAATGGGTTGCCCAAACCTGTGGGCTTGAAGCTTACCCTATGGCTGATCCTGTTAAGGGCACTTCATGCGTGTGGGTCTAGAGAGACTATACTTTGTACCACGAATGTCATTAGTGATAGATGGAGGGTTCAAAAAGGGGTTGGTCCTCAACTAGACTTAGTGTTTAAAATCAAAGGAATGAGAAGTATTTGGTTAACACACGCAACTGAGGCAATAAACTAAGCTCAAAGTGGTGCAACCAAAACCTCGTGCGACCAAAGCTCAAACCTTTACATCGATGGTAAGTGATAGGAAATATGTTATTCGGGTTGATTGGACAAAGGTGGTTAATGTTAGATTTAAATCTATTGAAGTTTAAACGTTGGAGGCATGTACGAGAGTTGTGGTATCTTGGAAATTTAGAATAGGAAAAAAAGAACGATTGAGGTTGATTTAATCAAATTAAAGTTGTTATGTTGGGCTCTTCAGACGTTGACTTGGAACCGAGGGCGTCTTGAACTTAGACCTAATGAGTGCTTCTTTTGATATGTATTCAATTCTCGAGTAAGATATGTTGCTCTATGAAAATAATTTAAAACAACATTTATCATGCCAACTAATAAGTGTATTAGACCATTAGTCGAGGAAGCAATCCAACGACTCAATAATGGTCGATCAGTTAATATTGAAAACTCACATGTTGTGCCTGAACACAACATAAGACCACCTAGAGATAGAGAGGGTACAATGATTTGATTGATTGGAATGACACCATATATGTGGAATCATTATCTTCTTAGTTGGGTCAGTAATGATCTTGGGAGATTTATTAAACTCGACGAGGATCTCAATTAATGTAGGAGAATAGTTGTGTTAGAATCAAGGTGCATCATTTCGATCCACAAAGTCATTACCTTAAATCCATTTGTATTGATAACGTGATGCGGGTATATAAGGTGATGGTGTGGTCCGAACGTGTTATTGGTGTGTCTCCTTCACTAGGATCTTCTTTATTAGAAAACGAAGGAGAATCTTGTCAAATCCTCCTATGTTAGAGTCGTCAACTTTGTCTAGGATAATGAGATAGTTATTGATATCCTCATTTTACGTCGATTGAATTTGTATGATGAAGCTTATAGATGTTGAAAGACTAGTTATTTAGATGAAAATTTTGGGGAGATTTAACATGGATGGGAGGGATATTGAGAAGGTTAATACTAGACTAAATGAGCTAATAGATTTTAGTGATGATGAGATCAAGGATCATCTTCACACCAAGCGGGTTGGGATGTCATCCCGATTATCGAAAAATGGAGACTAGACTATGTTGGTGTATCAAGATTTGGTGAAAGGGTGGTGGTGTATCAAGATTTGAGATCATCAACTCCTAGTCCTATTTCGGATTTGTTGTCCGAGAAAGAAGCAATTGACGAGGTAGAAAATAAATTTTGGTCACTATTAGAACACTTTATTCTGAGATTAATGCTCTTGAATTACTAGTTTTCGTTCGTGATTTTTCTGATGAGGATCGGTGGTAATTGAGCCAAATTATGATGTCAACGAGAAGAACCATGTAGAGTTCTCGACACATAATATGATAATGAATGAAAACAAATCCTCCATAAAGGAGGTCATTGAACTATATACTGAATTGTGGTCAAATATGCACGAAAATTCACCCTATTGTATATTTTCTACCCAACCCCTTTTCGTCGAAAAAACTACTAATATTGTTAAATGAAGAAGCTAAATCATCTGATGCAGGGTTATATGCAAGAAGGAAAACGTGTATCGAAGTCGAGAAAGGGTTACTTCGACTATATTTTATCAATAATTGGAAAGATAATTACTTGAAACGTTTATAGGATAATGATGGTGTGAAGAGAGGCGTTATTAAGACACTGATGAGAACCCTTGATTTTGGTATATATTGTTTAAGTGGGACTAAAATTCAGAAGATGAATTAGTGGATTGTAAGGGATTTATGTAATTGGTGGTTGTGCAATTGGGAGGCTCTTGATTATATATAGGCGTCGGGTGGAATTTTTGAGACATGAAATGAAGAAATGTATGAGAACATGGATGTTAGTTTGAGTAGATACTCGGTTAACATTCATTTAAGAAATCAGAAGGATAAATTATATTCGATAATTTTGGTAGTTTATGGTTCGATTTTTAACAATTTAAAATAAAATAATTCAATGAGACGAAAAACATGGCTAGTATTTGAGTTTTACCAATTGTTTTTTAAGGCAACATGAACAAAGTTATATCACCGTTTTAAAGAAAAATGGTCAATATGCCTAGTATCCCAATTCACGAGTTTTTAGAGACAAATTATCCCGTATGAAAGATTTCTAATTAGTGAATCAAATTTTAAAAAAAATCAAATTTGTTTCAGTGTTCCTTGTATGAATATATCACCGATCGATCTTAACGACCGTCGAGTGTTGGTGACAATATTGTTAGAAAATTAAAAAAAGACTTTTAAGAGAGAAATATATTTTATAATTGTTTTGATGATTAGACTTGAATTACAAAGCCTTAATATATAGATTATAAAATATTTGAAAAATCTTGATAATCAATATGATGATTCTAATGTTTCGCTCATAATTGATTTAAAATAAAAGGTACGAAAATAATGTAATTAATTGTTAAGTTTTTATAATAATATCTAATCAATATGGTGGAGGTTACACCACATTAATTTTAACACTCCCCCTTAATGTGTTGTCAAATTCTAAGTTTAGCTCGGAGTTGTTGGAATCTATCTTTTGAAAGTTTTTTTGTGAGAATGACAATACTTGTTCTTCAGATCGACAAAACTCAAATTGAATTTCTTTTTCTTTTATCGCTTGTCGAATAAAATGATGTTTGAGTGCTATATGTCGAGTTCGACTGTGGTAAACTGTGTTCTTAGCCATAGTAATTGCAAACTTGTTGTCGTAGTACATCATGACTGCTTCATTCTTATGATGACCGAGATTAACTAAAAAATTTCGAATCCATATTGCTTGTGAAGTGGCTAGTGATGTTGAGACATACTCGGCTTAGTAGATGATTGTGCAACAGTTTGTTATTTCTTGGACAACCATGAGAAAATCGTCGAACCAAAAGAAAATAGTATTCCAATGTGCTTTTCATTTTGTCTAAGGAATCACCAAGATCACTATCACAATAATTGACAAGGTTAAGTGCATGATTTTTCTAAAAGCTTGGACCGATGTTGTTTGTTCCTTGGACATAGCGTAATGCACGTTTTGTTGCACCGAGGTGGAAATGACTTGGGCTCTATATAAATCTTGAGAGTAAACTTGCAACATACATGAGATCAGGTTGGGTTGCTGTAAGATATAGTAGATTAACGATGAGACTACGGTAATAAGTGACATATACTATTTCTCCTCCATCTTATTTCTTCAATTTCTTCCCCATAATTAGTGGTGTAGAGACGGGATTAGATCCGAACATGTTGAATTTCTTCAAAATCTTTTATGTATACCTCTTTTGGCAAATAAAGACTGTATCTTATTCTTGGTAGATCTCAATGCCCAATAAATTTCGATGTAGGCCATATCGCTCATTTCATACTTTTGAGTCATGTCATCTTTGAACTCTTCGATCATGCCCAATAAATACTCATATTTAATTAATATTACCCAAATGTGTCCGATCTATATGCTAAAATAATATTAACAATATTAATTTTGTAAAATTACTTTGGATTATAAATAGAGCATTTTCTTGTATTTAAGCAATAGAGTGTAATAATAAAGGTTAGTATGATTGAGTTATTTTATTTTTAATGTAAGATAATAGTGTACCTGCATTTTAAGTGAAAAATTAAGTTGTCATATTTGATTTCTTAAAAATTATTTTTATCATTTCAGTCAGTTAGTTTGATCTATCTTATTTATTATTCATTAGTAACATTTTTATTTTAAATATTTGATAGCATTTAACTTATTAGTTAATCGTTCTACTAATTAATGAATATATATATATATATATAAATAAATAAAGAGAAAAGAAGATTTATTATGTCTTTTTCATTTAACTAATTTTCTTAATCTACACTACTTAATTATAGAAAAAAAACCAAGGTTTTAAAATACGCGGTCCGACCGGCGGTCCAACCGGTTCGACCGCGAAACAGTTTGGTGAGCGGTCCGGGTTTTATCTTCAAAACGGTTACCTTTCGAACCAGTCAAAATCTAGTCCGACCGTCCGGCCTAACCTGAAAAACAAACCGGTTTTTTCCTGTTGGAAAAGTAAATTTTATAAAATTTATATAATTATTATTATAATATTATTATAATAATATTTAATTATTTCTTTGTTAGTATTATTCACTTATTCAATCTCACTTATTTAATCTATTGAGCTATGACTGTTATTAATTTATTACTTTTTATTTTTTTGTTTTTACTTTTGTTTTACCTTTTTCTTTATTTAGTTATTACTTATTAATTTATTAATTATTACATTAAAGAGAAACAGAGAAGAGAAAAGAAAGAATTATATATATATAATTATTAAATTTAGTTATTATTAAATTTAATTGACAATTATTAAGTTCAATGAGCATTTTTTTTATATACCTAACTAATTTATATATATAATTTATGTATTAATATATTTAAATTTATTTTTTAAAAAAGAAAAAAAATCCGATTCAACCAGTGGTTTAACCGGTCGGACCGAAGTACACCACAAAAACCGGGTTGATGACCGAAACGGTTTTCAAAACCTTGAAAAAAACTATACAATCAAACATTAAAAAATTGTAATAAGAAAGAATTAAGAGAGTAAACCTCACTAGCTCAAGTCATAAAAATGACTCTTGGGATGAAAAACATTTATCAATATCTTTTTCTCTTAAATTTAAAGAGGAGATTTTTATTGTTTTCAAAAAAATGTTTATATCATTTTATTAAATCCATATAAATAAAATAAAATTCTTTCAAGAACAAACAAAATTTTAAACCACAATACAAACATAAGGTTAATCATAAACAAAATTAAAACAAACATTAAAATAAATTAGTTTGAATAACAAAATATATTGTGATCGATTGGTTCCTTAATATGAAAGATATTAATCTTCTTTCTATAATGTTTTAGTTGACTATTCATTTCCAATACAATTAAAAGATTTGATTATAACTAATAGATTTGATTAAAATTAAAAAAAAAATTGATTGTATATTATCTTTTCTATATAATTGTAATTGAGATACAGTTTTATGACCCCCTAATTTTGGGAGAGTATTTAATAATGCATCCTACAAAATGATGAATTTGCTTAGGAATTAAAACATAGCTAGAAATGAATATAGTCAAATTTATTTAAGCATCATGGAAAAAAGAATCATTTGAGAATTCTTTTCCAATATATAAATTAGAGTAATAATTACAAAATTAAACTAATTAATAATTTTTTATTATTTTTGAATTAATGGAGAAATTTACATTTCCTTTAAAAAGGGATTTGTTTTAAGAATCCAAAAATTAAGGAAATTTTGACTCAAATAATAAAAAGTTTGATCATTTACATAACTAAGAAAATTATTGAAAAATAAAATGATTAGATTGTTAATTGACTAACAAAAAACAAAACAATTCTCTTTTTATGTATAACATAATTCAATAAATTGTTTACCTAAATATACCATAAGCACACACTTTGTTTGTATCAAAGATTAATGAAAAGAGAATAAACACAAAATATATTTGAATTTTAGACCAAATAACCAGATGTGACAAGATCCAAAAATGACCAAATATTAAAAGACACAATCAACTCACAACCATAAGAGCACCTATAACTTTTATTATATTGAGAATCCTAATAAGAAAAAATTTATATTCTGACTTTAGATGTTTGCAAGAATGAATACTCAATTATTAAGCAAACTATTAAGATGTATATAAGATAATAAAGATCACAAGCCTTAAGTTAGTTAATGTGGTGGTAATTTTCTAAAAGATAAAAAAAATAAAAACCATTCTAAACAAATGATGAAAATATTAAGTAGATATTCAAATATAACTGAAAATGAAATTAATGTAATCAAAACTTAGTCACCATTATGGAAAAAAGAATCATTTAAATAAATATTTTAAATTATTAAAATACCAAATCAAAACATAAGCTTCCAAGCAAAAGTAACAATCATAATCTCAAAAAACATAATAATAAAGACAATAATAACAATAATAATAAAAGTGACATAAATATGAATCTAATCAATAAACAAAAGTTGAAGCTAGAAAAACCAAAAAGAAAAACAAACAAGAAGACGAAGAGATAGAAATTGCAGCATTCTTATAGTGTGGTGAAGGTGCAGGAGACTGTGCTGGAGAAGTCGGTTGAAGACCCGACCCGACCCGAATATCAACCTTCTGACCCGATAAGCAATGACCCGGAAATCCAGAAATAAAGAAAAAATGACCCGGTTTCATTATGGTTATGGAGTCGGCGCCGGAGCTAAGATTGTAGTATCCGGCCGTCGAATTGCAAGAGTTGAAGTTCTTGTGGGTTACCCTTACAACGTTATCAAACTGTGGTTTGTATTCAAACACTGTTCATGCGAATAAGGCAGATAGCTATAAGTAATGAAAGAAATTGGAAAAATAAAGAAAGAAAGATGGAAAAAAAGAATACCAATTGTATCGCCGACTTGGAAAGTCTTAGTGGAAGACCAAGATTTGTAATTGAAAGAACCGTTGTTTGTCCAACCGACAGAATCGCCGACATTGTAGATTGCACCCATTGAAACACTACTACAAACATAGATGAAAACAAAAAGAGAGATCATTATTGGTTTCATTGTTCTTGTTCTATGGATGAATGGTTATAGGAAGAGAAGAGTTTATGTATATATATATATATATACATACTCAAGGGTTGTTCATGGCTGATTAATTAGGTCAAAATGTTATTAATGGTATAAATGTCTTTTAGAATTCTTCACTGTTTTCGGTAGTATTCTTTGACTCTTAGTCATTAAGATCTCTCTAATTTAATCACTCTAATTAATTTATTTATGTAACTCGAATGTGAACCATTTTTACTATATAAGACTAGAATTCTGATTCATGTTTCTTTATTAAAAGTAATTAACTGTATAGTATTTAATAATTACTTGGTAAAAATCATCGTATTTGACCGATATATTTATCATCGATATGATGTTTTTTTCATATTTGTTATGGAAAAATTCCGTAAAGTTGGTTAAGGAGTTTATCATCTTTATTGAACACATTATTGTTAATTTGTTGGTTTTAATTTTCAATTTTGAAGTACACATCTCCGGATATGATTTTTATTTGACTACCCGAACTTCAATCCGACGGGTATTTCCATCCCCAATTTGTCGGGTACTCGATACCTGACGGATACCTATTAGCCGATTAAATTTGTATAAGATTGTAATTGTTGAAAAATAAAAAATATAATTTTATTAAATCATAATTAATTTTAAAACTAATAATACCAAAAATAAAAAAGTAAAAACATTACTTATGTTATAGTAGTGTTGTAGTGGTTGAAAAATATAATAACTTTATCCTAAAGAATAAATATAAAAAAATAAGTTAAGGAATAATATTGAAGATAAAAGTGGAACAATTTTATTGTTTAAAAATGTGAAGATGAATAGTTTTAAAATAAGTGAGAAGTGTTGGTAAAACTATAATAAATAATATATATTTGTTGAATTGATTAAGAATTTGAAAAATCAAATGCATTAAAAAAAAAGAGTATTTATATATATTATTATTAATATAGTTGGTAATTTGGTTTAGGGTTTGGGGGTCGCACACTCGATAACATCCCCTTCTCATTCCCGACCCAAATTTAAAATATCCAACCCTAACCATTGATCAACATAAGTCACATGGCACACTCGGTTAATCTAAGACCCGACCAGTTCCACACCCGAGTCATCTCCTTCATCGTCTGATATCCTTTAGGCTAGAATTTCTAATGAGTAAATAAGAAACGAGAATAAAATTGAATTGACCCATGAATCCATTTATATTACAAAGTCTTTTAAAGAGAATAAACCTAAACAATTTTGGACAGTGTAAGTGGTTTTGGTACATTATTGTCAAAGATACCATCTTTGACAAGAATAGTTGTATTTTCCATAGCTTTTAGCATACTATTCTTCTTTTCTTTGGGCAATAGAAATTGCGAAATGGGCAATTGATCGTTTGAACGAAAAGAACCCCAATTAAATTTGGGAGAAAGAATGAAGTTGCTTTGAATATATAAGAATGTGAATCCACATTTATAGAATCATGTAACGCCAAGGCCATTATAGGGACTGGAGTTCGTGTGCCTTCTAGATATCTTTAGAAGAAGAGGATCTGTTGTATCGAAGGGAGAAGGTGTGAGTTCGTTTGAGCAACCAACTCTCAAAAAAGAAAAAATGGTGTAAGATAGAGAAAAAATGGAGTAAAATACAATTTATTTTGTGGTTTTAAAAAATGGAACAGAAGGTGAGACAATAATGTGAGATAACGTACTACCACGATATAACTAATCAAATATTTGTTAAATGAGTAAAAAAATGTGTTACTTGAGATATTAAATTATGGTTGAGTAAATATAATATGGTTCAAGTTTTGTTGTATTTAAAAAATTAATTTTTTTATAATATATTATTTAAAAAAGGAAAAATATCAAGAGAGTCGTAGAGGGATGTAAATGAAAAAGTCAATATGACTAAAAAGAAATGTTAAATTTAGAGTTTTTAAATACGGGGAATCAAAGTTGGACGGCAAAGAGTAACTTGGCCTAATTAATTTGGGAGGTTTTAAACTTTATTTTAATTATATAACACTCATAAAATTGATTAACTAGTCTATTTATATCAAAATAATATCATTTATTTAAACAAGCTCTAAATCATTTTATGTTAATTAACAAAATAGTCAACAACAAAAATTCCGTTCAAATATAAAATTTTATAATAAAATAAAACAAAAATTGAAGGACACTTTTCAAAGAACAAATAACTATTTAAGGACTAGTTTATGTTTTATTTTTGTTAAAATAAAAATAATTAGTAACATAAAAAATCAGCACTTTGCATCCTACCATAAAACCCTGATTATCTTTTTTTTTTAATATATAGAACATACATTAAAAAACAGTTTTTAGTGAAAATTTTAATTTGAAAATTTTAATCTCTAGTCTATACTTTTGCCTTTTCAACTACAATATATATCTAATAGAACTCAAGATTTTAATGGTTATCACTAAACTAAAAAATAAACTGAGTAAATAATGAGAATTACCAAAATACCCACAATCCCTTATCAAGGAAAATGACCAAATGCATTCAAAATTTAAGTTGAGATTAAACAAGTAGAGGGTTAAATGAGTTGAGTATTAATTAATTAAATTTTTATACTTGTGTTGCAACTTGCATGAAATCTTATGATTATTCAAGTTTGAATTAGACTCAAATATATATTTAATTGGCATACTATTTTATTTCATGTGTTTATTTATGGAAGTACTCAAAATTTAACTACAAACAGGTCATGTGGGATCATATTTTCCTAAATTAAAATAAGGGAAAAAAAAAAAAAGATGGAACTTATATTTATTTTATTTTTATTTTTTTTAGAACACTGAGTTTCGCTTCTCCTTTGGAGTGCGACTAATCCCCGCAAGTAAAGTAAATAGCTCACAAACAAACTTAATCATTTAACCCGATGCAAAACTTGTTGCCTGACGGTCTCGAACCTAAAACCTGAAAGAGGCTGGAAATATGCCTATCTTGTTATCACCCTATATTCTTAAACTATATGGGCAACTAAAAATAGTTATGTCACAACTAAAAAATCACTCGATTCTTATTAAATCCTAATTTTTTTCCATGACAAAGAGAACAAATAGAGAAAAAAAAAGAACTAATTACTAATTTTCATTGAATGCACAAAATTAAGGTGAGATGTTATATAGCTTGGAGTTCTGCAAAATTTGGTAAGCACTCTTTAATGGATTGACGGACCCATGTATGTTGTATTGTGGTGGGTCAAACCCAAACATGGACAAGCCCATGTTAACATAATTGTCTAATGTCATAACTCATATGGGCCCAATTTGAGCCAGACAGATAACATATAGGGCCTAGTTTGATTATTGAATTTAATCTAAACAGTGATTTCGTGTTTAATAATTATTTGTGTGTTACTATTTATAAGAAATGAATTTATATTTAAAGAATTAAAATGAGAATAAGAATTCATGTATAATGGCCATTATAACCATATTTTATATACAACAATTTTACAAACCAATAGTCCAATATTTGAATGTCAATGCAAATATAGTAAATATAGTGTAACTCATTTAAAAAATATATTATAAACACACATATATATATATATATATATATATACATATATTCAATTTATTCTATATCATTTTACTAGATTAAACTTTATATTTAACAAATTTAATGTTTTATTTTGAATTGGGTTTTTCATGGGAGACTAACATTACCTTCTTTAAAATTTGAACGTTTTTAAGTAAGAATCGAAAAGATAAAATCATTGTTTATTATATTTTTGAATTAGGAAGAACTAACATATAACATCTCACCGTCATAACCCTTCCGTTTTCATTCAAAATACATTAAGTGGTAATCGAATCTGTGACATTTTGGTTTTTTAGACAAGACCTCTTCTCACCCGGCTATTCTAGTGGGGTAAATTTTTGTTTATTACCAATATACACGAATGGATATGAACTATATTGACCTACCCTTATATTGTTATATACTTTAGACTTTTGTGAGTATTGGTACATATTTTATTGACCATAGATTAATAAATCTAAGTGGAGAGGGACCAAAACAAATAAACCCATTCTTTTGATATTGGATATTACCACTGCTAAGTGCCTAAGTACATATATATTATATGAGCCAAAAAGAAGAAGAAAGAAAGTATTATAATGAGTGAAGAATCTTGGTTGGATGAAAGACTTGTCTTAAAATAAAAGATTCCTTGATCTTTGTCTTTAGCTAGATATATCATATTTTTAACAGCATTAATGAATTAATTAATTCCATGCTTGCTGTCTGGATCTAGCTAGCTAGGCGAATCAAACACAACAAGCACAGACAACAAATCATAGTCAATATTCAATATTAATGGGATATATGGGATCAGTTTTGAACTTAAAAAGATTAATTAAACATGTCACATGTCTATATATATATATAATATATAATACATATCATAATATGTTAATAATTAGGTTAAAAGGGAAACATCCATGCATGAAGTAGGAAGAAGACACCAATTCTTTCATATACCAACAAGAAGTGATCAAATTAACTCAAAATCTAATGCAAATTTAAATGCATGTTTATATATACATTTTCAAATAATCTTTTACGGGAAAATGTTGAGGGGAGCTAGGCAGCCACTTAGGACCTCCCCCTCCCCCTGGCTCCTTTAAAAAAAATGAAAAATATTTTGTACATAATTTGAAGTTGTAACCTTAAAAGTGATGTTGAGGCATTTAAAAATTATATTCCTTTTGTTAATTTAAAAACAAAACTATTGTATATTTTCAATATATATAAGTTCAATAAATAATAAGATTTTTTTTCTTCCGAATAGGCCCCAAACATCGGGCGATCAAGACTATTTGTCAAAAATGTTTGTGGAATCGAGAGTGATAGATCAATCATTCTTGAAGTCATGGTTTCTTTTTAGATTATTTATATGATCAAGCTCATGGCTATAGTTGCATGAAATTGTTATATAATAATAATTAATTATTCCAAATTCAGTAATAAGGGGGTGTATGCAATATTTTTAAGAAAGTTAAGAAATATAAATATAAATATATTTTAACATTAAAATGAAAGATAAAAAATAAAATAATAATTTAACTTAATTAGTAAATTGTGATTGTTATAACCTTAATGAATTTAATGGTTCAAATTAAATCTTATTGAGAAACATATTTTAGTTATTATTATTAATTTTGTAAATGGTCTTATAATTTTTTTTATTATATATGTAGATTAAGGTAGTGTTTGTAAGTATTACAAATTATATAGGGTATAAGTTATATATAAGTATAAATTGTAATGATATATAAATTATATATATATATAGAGTATGGTAGTATGAGTGGTATATGTTATTAATGTTTGGTATGAGTTATAATAAATTGTATAAGTTGTATATAGTTTATAATTTTGTGTTTAGTATATAATATAAGAATGTAATATAAATTGTATAAATATGAATTTAAAATTAATATTATTATTATTATTATTATTATTATTTATATTTACTTATATTATGAATAATATAATTTATTATTATTATTATTATTATTATTTATATTTACTTATATTATGAATAATATTGTTTATTTTTATAAATTATTTTACTGTTATTATTTAATAATTAATGTAGTTCTAATTAAAATATAAAAAATTAACTGTAAATTATATATATTTAATTTAAATATTATTAATTATTGTAATAAAATAAACTTAAAATAAAAATAATATATAAAATAAACAAGATTATTTATAATATAAATAAATATAAAAATGCTAATTAAATTATTATTATAAAAATAAATAATATTTTTTAATTAAAATATTAAATTATTTAAAAATTATATATTAAATATATATATATATAATAATATTAAAAATAAATAAAATATATTTAATATATTATATAGTAATAAGTTATATATAATATTAATAAAAAGTATAATAAGAAATAAAAAAATTAAGTGTTATAAAAAAATTGGTATACTAAGAGAGACTAAAAATAAGAATAAAATAAAATATTACAAAACATTAAATAAAAACATTATACTCAAAAGGTTTTCAAGTTCAAATTTTTTTTAAGAAAAACGAATAACTCTCTAACGGATCCTACTAACTTTTTAAAACAAATACCTGAAAAATTCATTATATATAAATTGTTTTGGGAATATTAAAAATTTGCAAAGACGGATTCAAAAGATAAAGTTAGGTGTGTGTGGATTTTTTTAAATGGGTTTATTGAAAATAAAATATAGATAAAGATAATCGATTCTAGTGTATGATATAAAAAAATATGTCACAGAACCCACTAGATAGATAATATAATTATTATTAATTATAAAAAGTTGGGATATATATAGATTTTATTGATAATAAATTAATATTATTTTTTTGGTTGGAATTCAGCCAGATCCGTCTTTACTATTTACATTGTTTTCCATTAATAGTTTTGTTAGCACGTAAATTCATTGCCTAAAATGTTTTTCATATTAAACATAATAATAATAATATATTTTTGATTTTAATATAAAAAAAATATTTTTAATTTTAATATAAAAAATTAACCTGAAACCAAGTTTATAACTTCTTAATAAATATTAGAAACAACTCATTAATATAATAAGTAAAACAATTATTTCATTTCATTGAACATTTATGCAAATATTTATCCACTTTTCATATTGTCTTTTAAATAATGGCTTGGTTTGAACATCATTTTATTTATCATTTTCCTTCAAATTATTGAGTTAGACAACACAGAAAAATAAATGTTCCTGTAACAAGTATAATTAATTCAGAAGTATAAAACCTTTATGAATTGGCATATTTTAACACTAACTCAGATCTATATTTTTGTGATGATATAAATCACTCATTATAAAGAATTCTATTAGATATAACTATTTTTTTAATTTTCTAATTTATTATAAATGATGTTGATAATAAAAGAAACAAAAATGTCATTTTAGCAAATATACAATTTCATCTATCCAAGTGCACGATAAATTATTAAATTTGACGAAATATTTGATCGATGTGTATGACATTATACACACATGGAGAAGTGCCCCAATCCCGTAACATAATTGGAGAACAGGTCAAAGCTCGAGTATTTTTTAATATTTTTTGAATATAAGATGCTAGCATGACCTCCCACAGTCATTACTATTATAATTTGGATCTCTATATCTGACCTGCTTGAAACGATCTACAAAAACGCAAAAAAAAAAAACATAAGAAAACACAAATTTATAGTGGTTCACTCAAAAGAGCTATGTCCACTTTAGCCGCCACTCAATTTCACTAGGAAGAAAAAAAATGAATAAATAGTTTTTTTTACTCACACTGTTAATCTCTATATAATTATCTCTTCTATGTAAACTTTTAAGAATAACATATTTAAGGGTAAACATTAAGATAATAAAACATAAATAACTCTTGGTTAGACCCAAACTCAAATCCAATAAACTCTAATTAATTTTTGTAGAGTTTATTATTATAAGTGTAGACTCGACAACTCAACAATCTCCCACTTGGAGACTAACTTAATCTTCTCTCAATTGTTATTGACTCTCCATCTAGTGTCTTAACGAAAAAGGCCAGCTAAAGTTGCACACAATTTTAGTTTCTCGTTTGTCACAACTTTCGTAAGCATATTAAATGAATTCTCGCTCTCGAGAATCTTCTCAAGAGCTAACACTTCATTTTCTAAAACTAGTCGGATGAAATGATAACGAACATGTATATGCTTCGTCCTACCATGATAAACCAAATTATTTGCCAAATAAATGACACTATAACTATTGCAATGCAACACACTTCCCTCGTAGTCTTAAAGCTTACACACAACTTCAACTTTTCTTTTTACTTCAAAACCTTGTGGATGTTGCAAGTAAGTCTCTTCATCCAAATCATTGTGAAGAAAATCGGGTTTGACATCCATTTGCCCAAGATGAAGACCTTCTTTCACAACCAAACTCAAAATAGTTCTGATTGTCATCAATTTGACCACTAGAGAAAAGATTTTGTTGTAGTCAATACCTTCATTCTGTTTAAATCCTTTTACAACCAATTTTGCCTTGTACCTCATGATTTTATCAAGTTCTTCATTAATCCCGAAGATCCATTTATTGTGAAGTGATTTCTTCCTCTTTGGTAGTTCGGCGAGCTGTCAAGTTTGATTCGACTTCAAAGAGTCCATCTCATCTTTCATCGCAGACTCCCTCTTAACTGATTCATTTGATTGTATTGATTCATCGTAGAATTTAGGTTCACCTCTATTTGTCAACAAGATGTAGTCTAGAGATGAGAACCACCGCTCGACTAATTTCGATTTTTTGACGATCTTCTCAACTATATAACCGGTGTTTATTGATTTGCCTATAAAGCCACAATCTCAATGATTTCATCTTCAACAACAAATTGGTCTTCTTCGATAGTCGGTATATATTTAGCTGAAAATCTCTCAAATCGACCATAGTAGACTCTTCAATTTTAGAATCATCATCTAATGTATTACCAACACAATCTTTATAAAGAACCTGTTCATTGAAGATGACGTTCCTTCTATGAATGATCTTCCGATTTTGATTATCCAAAAAAATGATAACCAAACTCGATATACCATTAACCAACGAAAAAATACTTATTAAACTTTAGATCAAGTTTAGTTCTATCATATTCATTAATATGCACATATGTTAAACAACCAAGCACTTTCAAATAACAAATGTTACCTTTTTATTGTTCCAAACTTCTTCTCGAATTCTAAATTCAAAAGGAATATAGGATCCTATATTTATAAAATAGGCAACATTGTTGATAACTTTTGCCTATAATATTTTAGGTAGCCCATCGTACAATCTCATGTTTCTAGCATGCTCATTCAATGTTTGATTCATGCGTTCAACTACCTCATTCTCTTGAGACATTCAGAGAACAGTCTTCACAATACTTATCACATTTACATCACAATACTCTTTGAAATATAAATTAATGTACTCGTCTCCGTTATCAAATCTCAAGAACTTAACCTTCTCGTTTATTTCATTTTCAACCAAAATCTCACTTCTTGAAAACAACAAATATATCAGACTTGTTCTTCATAAAGTAAACACATACTTTTCTTGTCAAATAATCTATAAACAACATATAATAGTGTGATCATTCAATAAATGAAACATGCGCAGGTTCTCACACATTAGTGTGTACCAACTCTAGAATTTTTTTTCTTGAGCTCCTTCCCAATCTTTAAGAAACTCATATGTTTCTGTTTTCCAAAAATACAATTTTCACATAACTGATGCTCAATAGACTTTAGTTTTTGATTTTAACCATTCTTCAAAAGCATTTTTATCCATTTTTTGCTCATATGGCCTAACATGTAATGCCATAACTCATTGTTCTTAAAGTCACGAACAACATAAGTAAATGTATCTCTAAATGTGACGTTATGTATAACGTTTTAGTTTTGTGACCTCGAACAACTATTGCTCATTTAGTCACCTTTCACGCACTATTTCCACAACTAAAATTGTGACTTTCTTCATCAAGCTGTGTAAGAGAAGTCATTGCACATTAAACGTGGAATGTGTCTCACCTTATTAATCTTCCAAACAAAACCATTTGTCATCTTTAATTTGATGTCCCCCATGCCAGCAATATCTAGTGGCTCATCATTTGCGAGATAAACTTTCCCACAGTTTCCAGCAACAAAATTATCCATTAATTCTTTGTGAATAAGGTGTGAAAAGACGCTCCAAGTCCAAAACCTATGAGCATCAAGATATTAACTCATAGAATCAACACATTAATGATAATTTCTATAACTGTATTGGCTGCATTGTCTGCATCAGTTTTATCATCACTATTTCTCTTTTATGCTTTGTAGTTAATCTTCAAGTGACCCTGTTTACCACAATTCTAACAATCAAATATTCACCAATATTTGAACTGACTAGTTGTAGCCCCCATAGGTTTCCAATTATTCGATAAAGTTGCTAACAAAATCAGGACACTAATTTCGTCCCCAAAATCAATCTCAACGTATAACAATTGATTCATAATTGTATTAAATTCATTCAAATGAGTAGTGACAAAAGTACCATCAACCATTCTTAAATTGAAGATCATTTTCATTAAATGTACATTGTTGTTAGAAGATGATTTCTCATATATATCATACAGTGTTTTTTTTTATCAAACTCATGGTGGTATTCTCCTTTGCTAAGTTGTGAGCAACAATCATGGCTAGTGTCAATCAAACAACTCCCAAAACCTATCCATCTAGGAGTTTCTATTAAGCTTCATCCATCTTCTCTAGTTTCTCACTTAAAATATGAAGTTTCTTTCCATAGAGATAATCTTCAATAGAAATCCTCCAAAACGTATAATTTGTTCCATCGAATCTTCCAATGTCTTGTCCTATACTATTCTCGTTTACCATCATTTCAAATGCTTCGATCTAGCCTAAAAACTCGGATACCATTTGTTAGGATTTGGATCCACCAAATCTGACCTACTTGAAATGATATATAAAAATGCAAGAAAATAAGAACACAAGAATACACAGATTTACTGTGATTTACTCAAAAAAGTTGTGTTCACTTTAGCCGACACCTGATTTCACTATGAATTAAGTAGAAGAAGAAAGAATACACAATTTTTTTTGTCTCATATTGTTTATCTCGATCTCTAGAATTATCTCTTCTATGTAAACCCTTAACAATAACATATTTACAAAGTAAATATTAAGGTAAATAAAATCTAAATAACTTTGTGTTAGACACACACCCAAACTCAAACACAAATTCAATATATCTAATTAACTTATGTAAAGTTTATTACAAGTTTTAGTTCCACAACTCAATGAAACATACTTTAACTTAAGGCGTTTTAAGTTAAAATCGAACTTGTAACCTTTAGCCTCTTAAGAAACATGTCAAAGTCCGAATATTGAGTATGCTGAAGTTAAAAATAAAAATAAAAATAAAATAACAATTCAATATTAAGCAAAACAGTTAGATTTTTGTATGCATTATTTTAACAATTCGATTAATTGTTTAATTCTGTTTGAAAGTTATGAATATGATGAGATAAAAGTTTATTTTACCCCATAGAAACAATTATATTTTAAAATACTTTTAATAAAAACTTACAAGACACTTCTCTTAAAATAATAAAAATACAATTCTATTGTATTTTTTTTTTCTTTCTAAACCATAGTTTATTATTTTAAATAAGCTATCATAACATTTCAATGTGATGACCCTACTTTCAATTAAGCTTTTAATGAAGATTGAGCAGATAAAATTCTTTATAAAATTGTCAAGGTGAATACATTTTCAATGAAAAATGAATGAAAGTTTGTCAATTTTTTTTATCATGTTGTAACTTTAATTTATTTTTATTTGAATAATCCTTTTTACAAAATTGTAAAAGAACATCTCAAAATAAAAATGAAGGGATTGAAATCATATTTATTATATGAAGCAAGCTATACAACATTTCACAATTATGAGTCCACTTTAAATGAAAATGATTTTAAGTAGGAATTGAAACTAAGTTTTTGAATGAAGAATGAAAGAATTTAACACATTTACAAAATTAGATAAAATGACTAATCTAGAAGAACATCTAAAAATAAAGGCATTGAAATCATATGTAACCCCACTAATAATCTAATGAAAGAAACAATTAATGAAGAATTGGCATTAATTTTGAGAGGACATAAATATGCATGGAAAGTCGAAATAAGCCCTCAAAATAATAAATTCTATCAAATCAAATCCCTGTCACAGCTGCCACACCATAACTTTTAGCTGAGACAGAAAAACGGACTGGTCCACTTACAACGTACTAACCATGCCAAATTTTATTATTGAATCTAAACAGTTTTATTATCTTATTAGTTAATTAATTACTTATATAATATTTAGTTTATTCAAATACCTAAATTATGAGTGTATTTCATTCCAGGGTCTACTTTATTTTTTTTTATTTTTTTTTAATGCAAAATAACACAATTTAAATATTATTTCTATTTAGAGTGGTAAAGTGATTGCTAATTGAAACGATTTAAATGATTTTTTTTTAAAAATATTTTTGTTTGATATGGATTATTAAAAAATGTAATATTGAGTGAAAAAGTTTAGGGAGAATAAATAAAAAAACATAATATAGGTGTGGTTATAGAGAACAACATACTCTTGTTCTGGTTGATGACTAGTGACCCATTTTTGAGATTATTTGTTTTTCTAATTAGATATCTTAATTATATTTTAGTAAAAATTGAGTTTCAAAATAAATTGTATTGTGGCTTAACTATTAATGATATATCAAGATAAGTTGATGAAAAATATTTATATTTAAATTTTATAAAATTAAAATGTTGGTTAATAAATTTTGATGTTAGATTGTTGAAATGAAATAAGATAGATTTAATTTTTTATTTTTTGGAAATTCAAAAATGACCCTCAAATTAAAATGAGCTATTAAAGTATTGACTTACTGTTTTTTTTTTATAGTTGATGTGATATATGTTGGAATTATTAAAAAAAGTAAATAGATAATATTTTAATATTTAAGTGGATAAATTAATTAATAAAAAGATAAATGAGAAAATAAAATGATTTATTCAAATAATCCTTTATCCACCATGCCGTTCTCTATGATTTTAATGAAATTTCATTTATTTTAAAAAGCAAACAATTATGATATTTGATTTATTATATATTTTTTATTATTATAATTAAAAAATTTGAAGATGGATCATTTAGGGTTAGTTTGATTCACCTTCTAAAGTTAAATAAATGATGATTGTCTAATAAGTTGATAGAGTAACATCAACTACAAATAAATTATCGAGATTAAAGCGTATCAAACAAACAAACTATAGGTTAATATCATCAAATTGTATGTATTAATTTATTTCATTAATAAAATGTATACCACATGTCATCTCAATTATTTTTCTAGCAAGTTTGATTGAGTAGATAAAGATGTACATAATAATGTCAATTATTTTTTCATTTTGTCCCACAAGTTAGCTAGCCAGTACTACTGTACATTAATCAAAAAAATGAGCAAACCAACCAACCCACAATTTCAAATAATTTACTATGTAACCCTAAAGGTAAAAAACCCTTAGAATATGCCAAAAGAAACTTACCAAAGGACAAACATTCAAGATGTGAGCTTTACATCAAAACCGTACTTTACATTAAATAATTGATTCAAAGATGGATAAGAATAGGGATTGAATAATGATGATCATGACATGATCGAACTGGACCATGTCATGTTGGAAGAAGAAGAAGAAGTAGGGTTTGGTAAATAGTAATAATGCCAATCTTTTACGTTTCCAATAGTAAATCAGACAAGAAAATAAACTGCTATTTTGATTTATAGTTCCATTTACTTACCTTCTTCCATAATTCAAGAAAACCAAACCAAACCAAACCCACCAACCCACCATACAAACAAACAAACAAAAGTACACATATAACTACTCACTGCCGCCGCCGGCGGTGGCGGCGGCGGTGGCGGTGGCGATGCATCCGGCGCCAGTGCTATACCCAGATTGAGAATCCATTAAACTAACAAGCAAATCTGAGAAAGCACCGACGATGAACTTATGATTACTCTTAGGATTAAGAGCAAGATAACATAGCAACAATTCGTGCAAGCATTCCCAGTTAGATCTTACGTCGAACAAGTTACGTGCCTCCACCATCTCTTCCATCGATCGTCTGAAATCAAGATATGGGTCCGGCGAGTACGTCGGCACCGCGACTCCCCCGATTTCCGGCGACTCCTCCCCCTCCTCCTCCGGTGGATTTGACGAAGAGGGTGACGTCAGAGAAAGTGAGGAGGAAGAAGAGTCGACGATTGAGTTTGAACGGCCTGGAGATGCGAAGAAGAAGCGTTGTGAAGCGTAAACGGTGGCGATATCGGGAATTGTTTCAGGGGATTCGATTGAATTTACGTCGTCGGAGAAGGTGGAAGATGAAATGTGAGTTCTTAAAGGTTTGGGTATGGAGGAAGTGAGGTCGTAGAGTGAATTGAATGTCTTTGTAATGGTTGAATCTCCATCGCCGCCGTCGCCACCGCCGCCGACGACTGAGGTATTTACAGAGCGTTTGCGATATTGATCATCATCTTCTTCTTGATAAAAATATGTGGGTTCAATAGGAATCGAGCGTTTGAAATTTGTAAAACAGAGATTTAGGAGATTTCTTCCTATTATGCTCCGCATTGCTTTCTTTTCTTGAGAAGAAGAAAGAAGAAAATGGTAATAGTTATGGAGGATTGGAGCCCTCATCTATATTTATATATATATACATCATTTTGGAATTTTCTTATTTAATATTATTTTCAAATAGTTTTTTTAATCTATTTCAGTATTAAATTTCTTTCATCAAAATAAATTCATTCATATATATTATAATTTGGGAGAAATTTAATTTATACACAATCAGTCACATCAAGATTTTCACTTGATTTGATTGTTTTTATTGATAATAAAAAAGTAAAATTCTTTTAATAAAATAATCAGAAAAATCCAAATTGACATGAATTATTCAAAATAATACAAGATTACCCACATTGGAAGCCTTGGTTGATATTTAGGTTATTCAGAATAAACTTTAAATAAGTCATTATCTTTCAATTATTTTTGAGTTAATCATATTAACTAATTAAGGCAATCTAACCCTATAATGCAAAGCTTTATTATCCTCCAAAATGTTGAAAACGATGCGACGTAATAAATTGTCAACATCAAATATCTCTTAATACTAACGTCTTTAATAATGTAAGTAGATAATCTAACCAGTTAAATATTTTTTTTATTATGAGGTAGGAAATCACAAGTATTTTTAATTAAAAATAGTGGGGATATTAGTAATTGATACATCCCAACCTTATTCGGTCTAGACTAGAGTTGGGCAATGAGTTGGATAAATACGAACTGGTACGATCCAACACGATATTTGTATGAAACGACACGATACGATATTATCTCACTCGGGTCATGGGTTAACATGATACGAGCACGAGACGACACAGTTACATGGTGCATGTCCACATTTTAACTTTTGCTTATGTTTAGTTCAGATCAGGACGAATTTATGAACTTGAGTTCGGGTGGTTTTGAAAAATATTTGGGATTAGTTTAAAAAATAATAAAATTTTTTTAGATAAAACGAACGGATAATGGTAAATTTTACAATTATTTTAATAATTAGATATACAAATAGTGAATTAAATTAAAAAATTAAATGGTCACGACACGATTATGAGTTTATACAAACGAAATACGGTTACGAATCGACACGGACACAACACAAGTATAGACACGATACAAGAATAGACACGATACGAGCACGAGTATACACACGAAACGACATAAACACGATTAGTCAAATAACCTAAGCTAATCACATTAACCATCTCTAAACCTATTACATTTTTAATCAATTAATAAATTATTTGATTTCATAAATGTGATATTTATAATTAAAATTAAACACACTAAAATATAATATTAAAATAAAATATTAACTTAAATAATATAAATTAAAATAAAATATAAATTAAAATGTAAATTATATGAATAAAAATATAAATTTATTAATAATTATTTTCTATATTACTTTAATTAATTGTTTTTTAATTTTTTAATTTTTTTTGACTATTTATAATTTTAATTATTACTAATAAATTAAATAATAAATATATAATAATAATTTTAATTTTAATAATATAATAATGTGTATTTATAATTTTTACCCACTTTCCCACTTTCTTTCCAATTTTTTTACTCAAACTTCCCATATTTACATCAACATTATCTCACGTCTCTAAATATATTTACATTTTTATTAAATTTATAAATTATTTAATTTTATAAATATAATATAGATAATTAAAATAAAATATACTAAAATATTAAAATAAAATATAAATATTAAATAAATTATATGAATAATTTGAATCTCATCATAATTTCTCACATATTACTTTTACTAATATTTATATTTATTTTTAAAATTTTAAATTATTTTATAATTTAAATTATTATTAATACATTCAAACAAAATATATGATTAACTTTAAAACAACAAATTTAACTAATATTACTTGGATAATTATTTGTATGTTTTAAAACACGTTTTAAATAATTGACATTCAAATTATTATTTATGAAATTATATGTTAAAATTTATATCTACACATTTTACATATTAAATAACTTTTTAAATAAATTTAATACATTTAACTTATTAAATAAATTTAAATTTTCTAAATTAAAATAAATTAATAATCATATTTTATTATTTTTACTAACAATATAATTTAATATATATAAATAAATAATTAATTAATATGAGTGTGTCAAGACACAAGTGTGTTGACACGATAACAAAATCTAGTCGGAATAACACGAAACACGAATTTAAACAAGAGTTAGTACGACACGAATAAACTCGTTGACACAAATAACACGACACGAAAGAGTCCGTGAATTATAATAATTTGAGTGGGTTAAGACACGATACGACATGCATACGATTGAGACACGACACAACACAACACGATTAAGAGTCTAACACAACTTACCCGAGTCGAATACAAACGTTTATGCACGATGCCCAACTCTAGTCTAGACCATTTAATGTTTATGGGTAGACGACAATTACGATACAAAAACTCTATGAAGAAAAATAATAGAAAATTAAATAGATGAAAGAAAACATTTTTTATGGTGAAAATTCACATCTTGTGATGCCTTGTTAGCAAATCAAATGTCCACCGAATGCGACCGGTACTTGTTAGCCAATCAAATGTCCACCGAATGCAACCGGTACTTGTAACATATTCTTCTTCTCTGACTTTTCTCAATATCTCCTAACTTATTCTTCATGTCTGACTTTCTTCAATTCCTTCTTTTTGTTTCATTAGTTACTAAACTAAGATCAAGTGGAAGATGGAAACAATTTGTTGCGCTTCATATGAGGGCCAGTTATATAAATCAGAAAAACGGATCTAGGAATTAAGTTGCTGTGGACTTAGATTTATTTTTGAAAAATTATAAATGAAACATAAATCAACTTAAGTTTTTTTTTTGGTCTGCTTTTAAGAATTAGATAAATAATAAATTAATAAACAATAGAAAATTAGGAACTACGTAACATTTTTAAAAAATTAGGGACTACGTAACATTTTTAACGTAAAAAAATATATTTATTAATGATTCTTTTTTTTGGGTTGGGCTTGAATCCACCTCAAATACCTACCTGGTAGATTCCGATGGAGACTAGAACTCTTTCATGTACACCTAGGCATAACTGATATATGCTAAGAATGAAAATACATTTTCTATAATTACAAATCTCAACATGAATTGCCTCTCATTGAAAATGAATTTTTTGGAAGGATTCCTGTCCACAAGCTCCTACGAGAAAGAAATTTTGTAGTTACAATTTTTTTTATCAACACTAAGAAGCTTTTTACACTTTATCCGCACATGTATATATGCGTCGCCAAAATCATTACGACGTTTATCCTTTTGTAACATTAGATGTCTTTAACAAACACTAGCATATATCCCGTGTATTTGCACGAGTAATAATATAAAAATCATAAAAAAATATTACGGTAAAAATGTAATAGCATTTTTAATTATTTTAAGTTTATATGCGGATCAACCCACAATCCGACTCAAATATCTATTTACTCTCACATTGCATAACGATCTCTAAAAAAATTGATACAGTTTGATTTCTTAACTCAATTAGTTTGACCTCTAGAGTCCACTTCTTCCTCATACAACGAATGTAAGGGAAAATGTAAAGACTACCATTAAAATAGCCAAAATGAGACTTACTATATCTATATGAATTATGTCCACTATCTCTATAAATATGACGAAATTCTTCCATTATTGCTCACTAATAATAGTGAAATTTATAACGCAAAGTTCAAAAAGAATTATGACCGATTAAAAAAAAACTATTGATGAACCACCGCGTTCATCAAATATGGTGTTGAATTTAAAATATAAAGTGTTATTAGCCTAGCTGGTTAAAAGATTTTACTTGTTTTGTTAGGTTGCAAGCTCAAACTATACCTATAATATTTTTAATTTTATTTTTAATCGTTTTAAGTTTATGTGCGGGTTAACCCACAATCCGACCCAAATTAACAACAACTCTCGACCCGGCAATCTGGACACTTTAAAAATTAAGCTCATTATATATATATATATATATATATATATATATATATATATATATATATATTAAAAACTAATAATAGTGAAATCTATAGCGTAGAGTCAAAAAAGAATTATGACTGATTAAACACTATTGATGAACCACCGCGTTCATCAAATTTTGTATTGAATTTAAAATATAAAGTGTTATTAGCCTAGTTGGTTAAAGTGTTGTATTTGTTTTTTTAGGTTGCAAGTTCGAACCATACCTATTTCATTTATAATTTTATTTTTAACCGTTTTAAATTTATGGGCGGGTCAACCAACAATCTGACCCAAGTATCCATTTAATCTCATATATATATCCAAATTAACAACAGTTCTCGACCCGGCAATTCAGACACTTTAAAAATTAAGCTCATTATATATATATATATATAAATATAGATTAAAAACTAATAATAGTGAAATTTATAGCGTAGAGTCAAAAAAGAATTATGACAGATTAAAAACTATTGATGAACTACCGTGTTTATCAAATTTGATGTTGAATTTAAAATATAAAGTATTATTAATCTAGTTGGTTAAAGTGTTGTACTTGTTCTTTTAGATTGCAAGTTCAAACCATACTTATATCATTTTAAATTTTATTTTTAACCGTTTTATGTTTATGGGTGGGTCAACCAACAATCCGACCCAAGTATCCATTTACTCTTACATATACATCCAAATTAACCACAACTCTCGACCCGGAAATCCGGACATTTTAAAGATTAAACATCATTATATATATATATATATATAGATTAGTTAGTTAAAAAGTTAAACTTATATTGTTAAAATGTACCACGTTCATTAAATTTGGTGGTGAATTTAAAATATAAAGTGTTATTACCTTAATTGGTTAAAAGATTGTATTTGTTTTGTTAAGTTCCAAGTTCGAACCATACTTATAACATTTTTAATTTTATTTTAACCGTTTTAAATTTATGGGCGGGTCAACCCACAATTTGACCCAAATATCCATTTACTCTCACATATATATCCCAATCAACCACAGCTCTCGACCCGAAAATTCAGACACTTTAAAAATTAAGCATTATTATTATATATATATAGATTAGTTAGTTAAAAAGTTAAACTTACCGCGTTCATCAAATTTGGTGTTGAATTTAAAATATAAAGTGTTATTAGCCTAGTTGGTTAAAGAGTTGTACTTATTTTGTTAGGTTGTAAGTTTGAATCATACCTATAGCATTTTTAATTTTATTTTTAATCGTTTTAAGTTTATGGGCGGGTCATCCCACAATCCGACCCAAGTATCAATTTACTCAAACATATATATCCAAATTAACCACAGTTCTCGACTCGATAATCTGGACACTTTAAAAATTAAGCAACATTATATATATAGAGATTAGGTATGGACAAATTATTACACCTACATATACTATTAAACTCATACTTAACCCAAACTAAATTTATCAAACTTTACATTCTCCTCATTATATGTTGCACAATATAAGCTTTAATAATACTTAAAGTTACACCTTTCATGAACAAAGTTGTCCCTTTCAAACTCATGGACTATGACAAAAAAAAGATGAAAAATAATAATATAAAAAAACTCCAACACTTTCAAATTTATACGGTTAAATATACCATAACCAATAACCATAGCAAGTTATGAGTTACATATCCTTTTATTTGTCTTAAAAATATACAAGTTTAAAAAAAAAAAAATTCACCTCTTCATTGATCACCTTAGATCATCATCTTTATGAAAAATAAATATTGTAACACAATCTATTCTTAAATCTAATTTTAACCACAATAGACATAAAAAAATATTTTTGTAAGGTTGATGGACTTAAGCCCTTCGTCTCTAGCTCGCCTCTAATAAAAATAAGTATCCGATATATCTAGGTTTCTGGCGTGAATATAGCGACGCTTGATGTGTCGCAAAATGTCCGGTTCTTTATAGGATTTTCCAGTTACCCACTCTAATTTAGAGCGACAATAAGATTTATTTTTAAATTTAATGTTAAAAATTATAATAATACACAGAAATTCATATAATATTAATTTATAAATATTATTACAAATATTAAAAATAAATAAATAAATAAAATTAAATAAGTGTATGATACAATTATTAATTTGATAAAACAATTGATATATATAGCTTTTTGAAATAGAGTACAATAATTCTCTTAACATTTGTTGTAGTAACTCCAAAATCTAATAGAAGGCTGAAACTATCAGTTTAAACAAGACAAACCCTGAAAGACACTTATCACTTCTCATTCCAGAACTGGACCACTTTATTTATTTATTATTATTATTATTATTATTATTATTATTATTATTATTATTATTGTTATTATTATTATTATTATTATTATTATTATTATTATTATTATAGGTGTTAGAATAATTGTGATTGAACCCCACACATGTCAAATCTTTACTCATCAAGCCAACTGTTGTTTCTTCTTTTTCCCGTTTCTACTTATCTTCATTAATGTTCATTTTTTTCTACGGAATATCTTCCATGATTGAATACTATATCTTTCAATAAGACAATATTTCATAATTAATTATAAATAGATGGTGCATTTCATAGTTTTACCAACTTGATCAATATACTCTAAGATGAAATTCAAGTCAAACGGATGCCACTTTGAGTGTCTATGATAGATGATTTTTTTAAAAAAAAAAAACTAACTTAATGAGGATACTTCACCAAAGGAATGAGAACAACGTGTATATAGAGTTGATGCTCGAATCAAATAACCCTAAATTAAGAGAAGAAATCTTGAATCATGCTGAAAATAGTACCAGTTTATCTCAAATGTCAAATTAAATTGATGAAAAAAATTGGTCAGATTAACCATCAAGTATATGCCTTCAATGGGCCAAGAGCTGAAATTGCTGTCTACACTTCACCTAATATAATATAGTTAAATGACTCTAAAGATCATCATTAAGGGTGTGTTTCATAGCCCTGGAATTGGAATTGGAATTGGAATTGGAATTGGAATTGGAATTGGAATTGGAATTGGAATTGGAATTGGAATTGGAATTGGAATTGGAATTGAAATTGGAATTGGAATTGGAATTGGAATTGGAATTGGAATTGGAATTGGAATTGGAATTGGAATTGGAGGGTCCAATTCTAATTCTTATGTTTGTTAGACACTATAATATTAAGAATTGTAATTGGAATTAGAATTCCAATGGAATTCAATATAGTGTAATTTGATAATTCTCAATTCCTATCTTTTTAGGTCGGAATTGTAATTCCAAATTAACACGTTTTTCATGTTTTTGACATGTTTAACATGTTTTTCACACATTAAACACGTTTTTAACACGTTTAACATATTTTCATATTTTGGCACGTTTAACACGTTTTTGGCACGTTTAATACGTTTTTGGCACGTTTAACACGTTTTTGACACATTTAACACGTTTTTCACGTTCTTGACACGTCTAACACGTTTTTGACACGTTTAACATGATTTTCACGTTTTAACACGTTTTTCGCACGTTTAACACGTTTTTGTCACGTTTAACACGTTTTGACACATTTAACACGTTTTTCACGTCCTTGACATGTTTAACACGTTTTTGACACATTTAACACGTTTTTCACATCTTTGACACGTTTAACACGTTTTTGACACGTTTAACATGATTTTCATGTTTTTAACACATTTAACACGTTTAACATGATTTTCATGTTTTTAACACATTTAACACGTTTTTGACACGTTTGACACGTTTTTTATGTTTTGGCACATTTTGCACGTTTTGACACGTTTAACAAGTTTTTCACATATTTAACACGTTTTTGACGCGTTTAACACGTTTTCACGTTTTTGATACATGTAACACGTTTTTTTACGTTTTTGACATGTTTAACGCGTTTTCACGTTTTTGACACATTTAACACGTTTTTTTTACGTTTTTGACACGTTTACCACATTTTTGACACGTTTTACACGTTTTTCACGTTTTGGCACGTTTAACAAGTTTTTCACATATTTAACACGTGTTTGACACATTTAACACGTTTTCACGTTTTTGACACATTTAACACATTTTTTTTACGTTTTTGACACGTTTACCACATTTTTGACACGTTTTACACGTTTTTCACGTTTTGGCACGTTTAACAAGTTTTTCACATATTTAACACGTGTTTGACACATTTAACACGTTTTCACGTTTTTGACACATTTAACACATTTTTTTACGTTTTTGACACGTTTACCACATTTTTGACACGTTTAACACGTTTTGGCATGTTTAACAAGTTTTTCACATGTTTAACACGTTTTTGACACGTTTAACACGTTTTCACGTTTTTGACACATTTAACACATTTTTTTACGTTTTTGACACGTTTAACATGTTTTCACGTTTTTAACACATTTAACACTTTTTTTTACGTTTTTGACATGTTTACCACATTTTTGACACGTTTAACACGTTTTTCATGTTTTGGCATGTTTAACACTTTTTTCAAATGTTTGGAACGTTTAACATGTTTTTGACACGTTTTCATGTTTTTAACACGTTTAAAACGTTGTTAACACGTTGACACGTTTCACATGTTTTTTACGTTTTTGACACGTTTGACACATTTTTAACACATTTAACACATTTAACACGTGAAAACGTGAAAAACGTGAAAAACGTGTTAACACGTGTGAAAAACGTGAAAACGTGAAAAACGTGTGTAAATGTGCGAAAAACGTGAAAAACGTGAAACACGTGAAAACGTTTGAAAACGTGAAAAACGTGTTAAAACGTGTGAAAACGTGTGAAAAACGTGTTAAAACGTGTAAAAAACGTGAAAACGTTTGAAAACGTGAAAAACATGTTGAAACGTGTGAAAAACGTGAAAAACGTGTGAAAACGTGTGAAAAACGTGAAAACGTGAAAAATGTGTGAATAATGTGTGAAAAACGTGAAAACGTATTAAAACGTGTGAAAACGTGAAAAACGTGTGAAAAACGTGAAAAACATGTGAAAAACATTTGAAAAACGTGAAAAACGTGTGAAAATGTGAAAACGTGTTAAAACGTGTGAAAAACGTGAAAAATGTGTGAAAAATATGAAAAACGTGTTAAAACGTGTGAAAATGTGAAAAAATGTCAAAAACGTATTAAACATGTCAAAACGTCAAAACATATTTTAAAAGTTAACATTTTGAACTGATATTTTATTTTACAAACATTGGAATTAGAATTGAATTACAATTCTATCATTTTCCCAAACATAGGAATTGGAATTGAATTACAATTCTATCATTTTTTCCAAACATAGGAATTGAATTGTAATTCAATCCTAATTCTCATGGAATTGGAATTGGAATTAGAATTCCAATGTCAATTCCAATTCTAATTCCCCATCATCAAACACACCCTAATATACTTTTTAAAAGGTAAATTAAACCATTTCATTTAACCATGTTTAATGTGTTGGGGAGGCCGCAACTTCATGATAAACAAAATTAGGGTTATCCCGATAACAACAGTTAGGCCACATAATTGATGGAAAATCAAATTCATATATAAACTATAAATGAAGCCAAACCCTCTAATTGAAATTGAAAAAAAGTAGCAATGATGGTTAATATTGTTGATATTCTTTAACATATTATTTTTATATTAATTAATTTTTTGATTTCAAATGTTGCTTTGGATGACATTTATGTAATCTTTGTTTGAGAAGGTTCTGGAAATTACATGTACCAGTTAAAAAGGATTTCCTAACTAACTAATTACCCAAACAAATTGTGCCGGTACCTATTCCTACTCTTTGAAATGACTTTCACTTCCCTAGGGTGGGCCTCCAAGGTTGGAAACCTAGCTGTCAAAACATCCTAGCTAGTTTCCTTTGTTGTTCAGAAGAAAGGTTCCTTAAAATTTTCTATTATTGTTAGACCCAAAATATTCAAATGGGGCTCAAATTTGAAAAGTATTTTGATAAAAGGCTCAATCTATTTTGGACGATAAATTTCTCACTTGTGTGATCTAATGAATTATAGGGGTCGAAAATTGTTACAAGGAACAATTGGTCGGATTTGGGTCATGAAAAAGTATGTTATTTTCGTTTAGAGACTTTTTTTAATCGAAATAACAGAATTTGATTTAGTTTTAAGAGTTCCTTTATTATTTTTTTTAAAAAATAGAATAATTTTTATAAGACATTTTTTAATTTATTTATTCATTCTATATAACATATATTTATATATTACAAAGAATGAGAGAGAAGTATCCATAAAAAAATATGAAAAGATAAAAATATGCACATTAAATGATTCATCAAATGTGTAATGAATAATCTTTATTATAATAACCATTATTGAAAAAATATCAATAGCTAAAAATGTTACAAGATAGATAAAGAATCAAGGTATCTTCTTAAGCATAAAAAAAATATAAAAAAAATTCTTTAGTGTGGAGGGCCTAGGATTTTGAGGCTCAATTTGGTGTACCTCAATGTTAGGTAAAAAAATGAAGAAAAATATGTGCGATTATTTGTTGGATTCAAAAAGACATGAAATCCTATAATGGTGAAGATGTCAATTAAATTGTATTATTATGAAAATGTCAACTAAATCGTCACGAGATCATATCATAGTGGATGTGTCAAAAATGTCAATGATATCACATGATCTTTACCCTAATTATAAATTCTAAAAACCTTATATATATATATATATATATACATATATATATATATATATATATATACATATATATATATATATACATATATATATATACATATATATATATATACATATATATATATATATATATATATATATATATACATTATAAAAAAGAAGAGGGTGTGAGACTAAATCCTAAAAAAAACAGAGAGAGCTAGAGTTTGTAATCCCTATTATAACTATATTAAATCAATTCTCCGAAAGTAGGACGTATGACATTGTTGGTCCGAATCTGGGTAAGATTTTTGTGTCGTTATTTTGTTATTTCTTACTTTTACACTATTATTCTGCATTCCACTATGATTGCTATTATTTTGTTTTCAGTCTTAGGGTGATAGTTTTTAACACAAACTAGTATCGAGAAGTTGGGCTAAGGTGTTCGTAGTTCAATTTTTTTTATTTGAGATGTGGTTGACTTATAGGGTTAATATCGAGAAGTTCGATGGGATGAATGAATTTGGGTTGTGGAAGATGAAGATGAGGGCACCCTTATGCAATATGGGAGTTGCTAAAGCACTCGAGGGGGAATTGGAATTATCGGCATCGATCGACGCGGAGAAAAAGATGGAGGTGTTGGAAAGGGCGTATAACACATTGATTCATAGTCTTAGTGATAAGGTTCTACGAGAGGTTGTTAATGTCACGACGACATAAGATGTGTGACTTTAGTTGGAGTCTTTGTATACAACTAAGACATTGTCATCTCGAATCTACATTTAGCAAAGATTTTTCAAGTTTAGAATGGTTGAGGGGATGGACTTGCAGACGCATCTCGACGATTATGTCAAGATTCTACTTGATTTGGAAAACATCGGGGAGAAATACAAGGATGAGGATAAGGTGTCGATGCTTTTGAATTTTTTACCGAAGTCGTATGAGACGTTCGTAGACATACTCGAGCATGATAAAGAGGAGCTTACCCTCGATAATGTGATGAGTGCGTTGAAATTGAAGGGCCAAAAGAAGAAGAATGAAGAGAGAAATGTAAGTGGAGACGGACTATTGGTTAAAGGGAGAATCGAGAGAAGATACAATAAAAACAAGAAGAAGAGACTTTCGAAGTCTCTTGGGAAGAAATCTACTAAGTGCTACAATTGTGACAAGGAGGGTCACTTTAAGCTAGATTGTCTAGATTTGAGTAACGATGGGAAGAAGAGTGGAGAAGTGGAGGTTGTTCAAGAGGTCGAGAATGTGTACGAAAGTGCAGACATTCTCGTTGTCTCCACTAATCAGTCCGACAAGCGTTGGATTATGGATTCTGGGTGTTCGTTCCATATGACACCTAACGAGAGTTGGTTCGAGACTTATAAGAAGACTTTGGTGGGCGATGTTTTGTTAGGTAACAACAAGTCTTATAGGGTGATGGAGATCAGAATAGTACATTTGAAGACGCATGCGAGAGGGTATTGACGTACGTACGACACGTCCCGGACCTTCAGAGGAATTTAATCTCTCTCAACTCACTAGACCAACTTGATTTTACATGGAAGGGTGAGAAGAACATATTGTGGGTCACAAAAGGGTCGCTAATGGTAATGAGAGACATGCGAGAAAAGAGTCTTTACATCTTTCAAGGAAGCACCTTAGTTGGTGATATGACGGTAGTGGCGGAGCCTGGAGATGTATCGCCCACGAGTCTATGGCATAAGATTGAGGCACGTGAGTAAGAGGGGTTTGAAGGAGTTGAATAAGAGAGACTATTTTTGCAAGGAGAAACTTGATGACTTGTAGTTTTGTGAGAACCGCACATATAGTAAAACTACGAGAGTGAAGTTTGGGTGGTCGGTTGAGGTGACTTGGGAGGCGCTCAATTATGTTCACTCAGACTTGTGGGGGGCAGCAAAGAATGCAACTCCAAGTGGAGGTCGGTACTTTACCACCTTCATTGATGATTGTCCATGCAAGGTTTGGGTATACATCTTAAAGCACAAGCATGAGGCATTTGTTAAGTTCAAGGAGTGGAAGAACATGGTAGAGACTCAAACTGATAAAAAGGTTTAAAAAATCCGAATAGATAACGGTTTGGAGTACCTAGGCGAGGAGTTCAATTGTTTTATCAAGGAAGAAATGATGGTTCTTCACAAAACCGTCCAATAGACACTGCAACAGAATGACTTGGCAGAGCGAATGAATAGAACGCTACTTGAGCGTGTCTGGTGTATGTTGTTTGAGACCGATATACCAAAGCGATTTTGGGGTGAGGCAGTTAACACTGCGGATTATCTTATCAATCATTGTCCATCGACGACATTGGAATGCAATACACCAGAAGAAGTTTGGAATGGTGCTCCTCTAAAACTCGACAACCTGAAAGTATTTGGGTGTGTGACTTATATGCACCAACGAGATGGAAAGCTTGATCCGAGAGCAAAGAAATGTATGTTCGTTGGATACCCTAAGGGAGTAAAGGGTTAGAAACTGTTTTACAAGGACGGGGAGATGACCAAGTGCATCATTAGCCGTGATGTGGTCTTTAAAGAAATTAATTCCTATTATGGAACACATAGTTAGTTAAAGATGGTGAAGTCGCTAGAGAGATGACCAAATTTGAGGTAAAGTTCCTAGGAGGGATTACTAAAGAATCGGTAGACACGGCGAGGCTAGTGAAGAGAATGAAACATACAATTAGGTAGAGGAGGAATGTACAGATCCAAAGGAGAACTTTAACTCCTATCAGTTAGCGTGAGATAGAGACCGTAGGATAACCCGAGCTCTAGAGAGATTTGGCTACTCCGATTTGGTGGCCTTTGCATTCCTTGTGGAAGATAAAGTACAAGATTTAGAGTCGAGATCATTTATAGAAGCGGTGGAGAGCAAGGAGAGAACCGAATGGAAGTGTGCTACAGCGGAGAAGATGACATCGCTTGACAAAAATAAGACGTGAGAATTGGTGGACAAACTCAAAAATCAGCAGGTGGTTGGTTCAAAATGGGTGTTCAAGTGTAAAGAAGGTGTAGAGGGTAGTAACAAGCCAATGTTTAAGGCGAGATTAGTAGCTAAGGGCTTTATACAACGTGAATGGGTCGACTTTAACGAGATCTACTCCTTGGTAGTGAAGCACATGTCCATTCATGTGATGATCGCTCTAGTGATTCCGTTTGACTTGGAGCCCGAGCAAATCGACATGAAGATGAAATTTTTTTATTTTTTTGAAATTAAAGGAGAACTAGCATGACACCCCTCAATCATGGCCTCCCACATAAACTCAAAACATTTACGACCATGACATCTCTTCATAGGAAATTGGAGGAGAAGATCTTCATAAAGCAACCCGAGGGGTTCGTAAACTCGGTGATGAAGGGAAGGTTTGTCTCCTTAAACGCTCTCTTTATGGTTTGAAATAATCCCCAAGACAATGGCGCTTTGATGAGTTCATTGTTCGTAACGATTTTGTGAGGTGCAATTTTGATAGTTGTGTCTATGTCAAGTGGGTTGATTGTTACGGGGTCTTCCTATTGTTATAGGTGGATGATATGTTGATCTTATGGGAAAAAAGAAAGAGGTTTGCAAGGTCAAGAATTTTCTAGGGAGTGAGTTCGAGATGATGAATATGAGACCAACAAAGAAAAGTTGGGAATGGTGATTAAGCGGGATCAGGAAAAAGGCTCTCTATTCGTGTCTCAAAACGACTACCTCTAAAAAATGGTCGCCAAGTTCGGGATGTATAACGCTAAGGAGGTCAAACGCCATTATCTACTCATTTCAAACTCTCTTCAAAGATATCACATAATCTTTACTTTAATTATGAATTTTAAAAGCCTTTATATATATGTAAGCACTAAAATTCTACACACCCAATTTATAAATAATTAATTTGATTATTTTTAAATGAATAAATCAAAATAATTAATCCTAAGGCCAACCTAATCAAACAATTAATTGCATTAATTATTGTAATAATTAAATCTTAAATTAATTAAAGACAATGGCCAAATAAATAAATAAATAAAATAATTTGGGATAAATATTGTGTACTCATTTTATCTCAAATTAATTTTTGAAAAATCAAAAGGATTAAAATAAATAATTTAGGATAAATATTGTATCCATTTTTATCCCAAATAAATTATTTATTATACCCACAAATATACAAAAATAAAATAAATTGACAAAATAATTGTCATATTTATTTTAAATATTTTGTATATTTTCTAAAGATTTAAAAATAAAGCCAAAAGGGTGAAAGAAAAATCATTTTCAAATAAACCCTTAAGATTTTAAATAAAAAATAAAATATGGAATCGAGTGTAGCCGAAATCCGGAATGATTACTACAACTGAAACCGTGACCATTAGATGAGCGTTGGATTTTCATCCAACACCCAAGAATCGCTCGCGTCGCCCATTACAGAAAAAGGAGCGCATCCGCAAAGTAGTGAATCAGCTAATGCGTCGTTAGTTGAAACGCTACAGAATGCCCGAAACGCAACATAACGTGAATGCAACGTTAATAGAATGCTCCGCATCCGTATTTTTGCTCAAAACGACGTCATTTTGCTTTGGTTTGTCGTCTTCCTCACGACCGCTAGGCAAATAAGAACAACAACCATGTTTGATTTTTCAAAGATGGAACTTTGTTGTTTCTAGATGGTTTCACTCATTCAAAAGCTGAAATGATTACACTACTTCGGTGATCATTTCCCCTAGATCTAGGGGCATCATTGATGCCTATTCCGACAATTGGCCGTAATAACAGCCAAAACACCATCATGGATATTTGCCTGATTCAAGCCCACTTGCCTGATCAATCGACTTCGCGAGAATATAAATAGCCTCCCTTGATAATTCTGAAGCTAAGAGATAACATCTCAAGCCTTCAATCAAGAAATTTCAGAAATCCGCCATTAAAGCTTGAAGGCATCCGAATTTTTGGAAATTCTGTATAAGTCATCAAAGCTTATATTCAAGCATCCCTAAAGATTCCTTAAAGTCTAAATAATGTTCTCCCATCCTTTGTAAGCTTCCAATAATCATTTATATCGAATTACCAGTTTGAATTGGAACTTTTATATTTTAGTTTTGATAGTTCGGTATATTGTCTAGTTAATCGATTTCTTGATTGGAAAATGATATAAGAATCATTTATGAGTTATCTGTTGAAGCCAAACACGATCAATCGATCTAAAATAAATAAAAAAAACTCAAATTTAAATTTGGAAAATTTCAAAATCGGGTTTTCTGTTCTTGAGCTAATCCTCAAGAACAACAGCCTAAAAAACTTCTCAACATGTTTCTAATGATTTTGGGCATCTATTTTGATCATGTTTAAAAATAAATGAAAATTTTTAGTTCCTGAATTGGTCAAAATGAACAGACAATGTTCATATTTTGGTAATATTATATGAAGTATAAGGAAACTATTGACAAACTTTTTACACTTTATCACAACTTAAAAACTAAAAACCCTATTTTTGGCCTTCAAACTATTTTGAACCAAACAAACATCATCCAAGTTGAATGATACCTTGGAATGATGTTTCGAATGTTTTTGGGAGCTTTGTGAACCCAAGCGCTTGGATCAAAGGATTAAGGTCTTAATTAAAATATCAAAACCTGCAATTTTGATGTTCATAAAGACCGACAGGTCCGACCAGGACCAAGAGGTCCGACCGATAAATTTTAACTAGGATAGAGAGGTCTGACCGAGATTTTTCAACTAGGACCAAGATGTCCGACTAAGGTTTTTTATATCCGACCGATAAATCAAACCTAGGACCGAGGAGTCTCGCACGCAACTAAGAACTCCCAAAATTAGGACCGAGGAGTCTCGCACTCGATCGCAAACTCCCGAACCCAGGACTAATGGCTTCCACACCTCGACCGAGAATCCGAACCCAGAATTGGTGGCTTCTACACCTCGACAAAGGGACTTCCGTACCTCGACCGAGAATTCTGACCCCGACTGAGAGACTCCCGATCTAGGACCGAGGGTCTTAACCCCCGACCGATGAAAATGCACCTAGGACCTAGGACACCGGTCATAGGGCCTGTTTGGTTGCATTTTTCAAATTCCAAAATATTTTTGTAATTTTGGGACTTCAAATCATTTTCTAAAAATCTCAAAAAATAGAAAATGATTTCAAAATATTTTTGGAATATTTTTCATAAAATATATTTTGATAAAGGCTCGTTTGAGATTTATGCTTAACCCTAATACCTTTAAATATTGACGTTCTTCATTTATTTTCCTCCTTAGTCAACGTCATCAACAACAAGTTCCAGTATTTTAAATATTGTTGTTACAATTTTTAAATACACGAAAACTTGTGTATGTCTAGGACCATAAAAATAATTAGTTAAATAAAACGTTATACAACCAATTTTCAAAAGCCATGACTTTATAAAGTATAGATCATTTCAAAACGGGTACGGAAGATGAAGCGCAAAAACCCTTTCTCGAGTATCACCAAACTTCGAACTAAAACGAAACTCTGGTGAAAATGCATTTGTACATGTACACCTTTTATTGATTTTAAAAATTAGTTGGCGATTCTATTTCAAATAAATAATCTTTTAAATTAATTATTTTTAATTAATTTAAACAAAGATTTTAAAAAATCAAATTTTAATTTGATTATAACAAATCTAAAGGTTATTTAAACTTGAACCCAAATTAATTATTTTCGTAAATAATTTTAAAAGTTGTCAGGAATTATTTAAAATTTTTTAAAATAATTTTTTATTTTAAAAAGATTCCTGACACGAAAATTGAAGTTGAATTTCTCGAATCTCGAGCTTTTCCAGGACAAAGTTTTTTTTGGAGGTTACAAAATATATATATATTGTAAACGATAAGAGAGTGTGAGACTAAAACATAGAAAAATAGAGAGAGTTAGAGTTTGTAATCTCTATTATAAATCTATTGAATCGATATTCCGAAAGAGAACGTATGACATTGTTGGTCTAAACCTATGTAAGATTCTTGTGTCGTTATTTCGTTCTTTCTTATTTTTACATTATTATTCTGCATTCCAATACGGTTGATATTATTTCGTTTTCATTCTTATGGAGATAGTTTTCACCATATTTAAGTTAATAACTGTTTCTTAATTTTTTTTAAATGTCATTAAGTTCAAAATAAAAACTTTGACAAAGTGACCATTTAAAATAAATGTCAACAAAAACAAAATAATCAAGTAAATAAAGCATATGAAAAAACATAAGATGATCATCAAGTTGCCTAAGCTTATCAAGTTGGTTAAAAAGATCGTTGACTCAGAGTTTGCTTGATCTTGATTTTTTACTTGTTTTTTTTTATATAATTTTGTAAAAGATTAGATTATTTGATAAAAAAAAATATTATTTTGAATTGGTTTAATTATTAAAATGATATTTTATATTTAAAATTTAAGTTTAAAAGAAATAAAATAAAAATATTTTAGTTAATAAAATAAATAATTTAATAGTTAGAACAATAATAATAATATGATATAAAATATTTTTTATAAAAAAACTAAAAAAGTACAAGATCAAAGAATGTGTTTTGATGATTTTTTTTTTATTTTACTTAATTTTTTAGAAATATTTTCACTTTCACATCACTTATTTTAACTATCAAATTATTCATTTATATAGATATAAAATACATATACTTTTATAAAATTTAAATTTAAAATAGGATTTATCTTGATATAGGCATGTCTCTAGCCTAGATTAACATAAATTTAATAAACTCTCGAATGTTTTCTCTTAAAATCAAAATATATAAAATTAAACGACGTTGTAATAATTCAACCAATTAAAAACATAAATAATATATTTTATTAAACATGATTTATTGAATAAAATCCCAATAAAACTGTCAACTAACTAACATAAAAAAGAGTCTTTGGCAGTTGATACGAGAAGGTTTAGAGGGACTTCTTAATTAGTCTTCTAAATGGTCTTTTAATTTTCTTACTAATTAATATTATCATTATTATTGTTCCAAATAATTTCTAATAAAATGACAAACCAAATTATATAAGGTCGAACTCTTTTTCCAATTAACCAAAATCTCTCAAAATTTATTTTATTTTAATTTTAAATAGTCCAGATTCGAAGACTCGATCTAATACCATAGAATGTTATAAAATCTCCGATCCACAATTATAATATTGAGCTCATCATGACTTCATAATGTTTCAAAATCTATAGTTGATCCATCTGAAATATGAGAAAGGCAACACCTATTAAATGATTTAACTAACCAAGATCAAATCTGGTGCTCTGAATGTATTTATTTAACCCAGTATTTTCATCATTATCCCCAAAGTACAAGGTTATCAATAAGAAGAAATCAAAATAGAGGAAAATTTCCTCTTTTTGTTGGGAATTATCAATAACATGCTTCTCATGTAATATTACAATACAATTAAAATTTTCTAAACTCCCTTAGTCAATTGAATAGATTAAAATTGCCATTAATCTACACCTCTAAGCATTATCCAGAGTTCTCAATTAGGAGAGCTCAATTCAAGACCAAACACAACAAGCGATAGCAATACATCGATGAGCGATCAAACAAAACCTAGCCATGATTGTGTGTGAGATTTGAATATCAACAGTGCCTACAGTCAAGTGACAGTGTAAGGTGATTTTCAGGCCATTCACTTATTGATGCATTTTGTTTTTTGTTTTTCTCATTTTAGTTTGGTTTTGCATCCTTGTATAAAAAAGAAATTAAAATAAAGAGATAGAAAGAGTATTTTGATTATGGTCCAGTCCCTGGCAGGGCATGTGGCCAACTGATTGTGATTCCTCACAAACTACTGCATGTTCTCCTAGCCGCACCTGTCTCTTTACTTATGTCCTCCCTCCAAACAAACTTGTGGTTCTACATTTTCAAGTGTTTTATTTGTCTTTATTTATTTATAAACATAAATTAAATTCATATATGCATCACAATTATATATATATATATATGTATATATATATATATTATCTAAACAAATTTAGTTTAATAATACAGCAAACAACTACATAATCAGGTAGTCGATCTTTTGATATGACTTCAATTCTCGAGGAATATATGTTTTTATAAAGAATCAATTTAAATCAACATTTGTCACGTCAATTGATAAGTATAGTAGACTCTTACTCGAGGAAGGAATCTCACGACTCGTTGATGGTTAATAGGTTATATTGAGAATCCACGTGTTGTTACACCAAAACACATCTTAAGACTCCACGTAGATAGGGAGGGTACATGAATTCGTTTGTTTGGATTGTCAACTAATATGTGGAATCATGATCTTCTTAGTTAGATTGATAATGATTTTGGGCAATTTATTGAGCTCGATGAGGACACTTAGTTATTGTAGGAGACTTATTGAATTAGAATGAAGGTGCATCACTTCGATCCACATATTCGATACTCGTAATCCATATATGTTGATAAAAGAATGCAGATGTATAAAGTGATGGTATGTATCACTTGAACGTCCTATTATCGTGTCTTCTTCATCGAGAATAAACACATCGAATCCGCCTATGTTGGAGTCATCGACTTTGTTTAGGCAAATGAGATAGTAGGTGATAACCTCATTTTATGTTAATCGGATTTGTATGGCTAGCCTTGCAGTTGTTGAAAAGTTAGTTGTTGTGATGACAAATTCTAAGAGATTTGATATGGACGGTAGGGATATTGTGCAGGCTAAGGAGGGATTAAATGAGCCAACCTATGTTATTGAGGATGAAATAGAGTATCCGTCTTCCTAACCCTCGGATGCGATGCCACTCCGGATGTTGAAAATGGTAGTCTGGGAAGATGATTTCTAGTCACCAAGAAGCCCCCATTTTATTTTGCCAAGTCTAATCTAAACGTAACTTCATACAACTCTTCTTTAGTCATAGGATCGTATAAAATGTTACAAGTAGTGGAGTATAAAGAGTTGAGGTAATCAACCCCTCATCCTATTATGCACTTGTTATCCGAACAAGAAACAATTGATCAAGAAGAAAATGGATTCTTATCACATGTGGAAGACATAATCCAAGCAACCTTATATATTGCTAATTTTCATTCACGTTGTGTTCGATGAGGAATTAGTGGATTCTGAGACAGATTATGATGTCAATGAGATTACTTTAATGAAATTATCAACATATAATATAACTTTGAATGAAAACAAACATCGGAGATCCTTGAATTAGAGACTGAAGTGTGACCCAATATCTGCGAGATCCTACCCCTTCTATATACTTTTTACCCAAGCTTTTCTTTATCGAACAACTACCAATGTTGTTAGCTAAAGAAACTAAATAATCTACCGTAATGTTATACACAAGGGGGAAAGTGTGTCTCAAAGACAAGAAAGGTGATTTCATCAATACGATTGTAAAGATTATTGTTTAGAACGTTTATGAAATCAATGATGGTGTGAAGATAGACATCATTAAGTTACTATTGAGAACCCTTGGATGTGATATATTATTTTAGTGAGACTAAAATTAGAAAGATGGATAAGTAGATTGTGACTGATCTATGCAATTGCCGATTGTGTGGTTGAGAGACTCTTATTTATATAGGGGCGTCTAGTGGGATTCTTGTGGCATTATGAGAAAATGTTGTATTATGGTAAGTCATTATTGTGTGTGTCACAAAGAAGTAGAATTAATGACTCACTTACTTTTGCATTGTAAAGGTGGCTAGTGTTTAATGTTTTTTTTTTGTAAAATATGACTAAGATTAATTAGGTGATGTCTCAGTCTATTGAGTTGTCTTGAATTGTTTGGTGCAAGAATAAGAGAAAAGTAAACAAAAGGAAAATATATCTTTTGGTGTATAATCTTGATTTAAGGAAATTAGATTAACAAAAAATAAAATATCATCTTTTTTATGGTAATATAACTAGAAAAATATTGTGACAATATTTTGGAGACTCTTCACCAAGTTTTTGGTGTTGGTTCTAGTTGATGTTTATTTAAAGGTGTAGTCGGACACTTTAGAAATGTAGAGTCTTTGCCTTGAGAGCATCATTTTAATTTTCAGTTCTGTATTTGTTAGGGTTTTGGGGGACCGAGTATTATATAAACTCGTATCATAACCCTAGTTATTCATGATATAA
Source organism: Impatiens glandulifera (assembly GCF_907164915.1). Lineage (NCBI taxonomy): Eukaryota > Viridiplantae > Streptophyta > Magnoliopsida > Ericales > Balsaminaceae > Impatiens > Impatiens glandulifera. The sequence continues at coordinate 1,924,424 of NC_061866.1, forward strand.
TTTTTGTTCTGATCTCCCCTATAATTCATTTTGGTGAACGTAGTTAAATTTTATATTGGTAAACCACGTTAAAATTCGTATCTTTTTTATTTCTTACATCATTTCTTGTATTTTTGTTATAATACAGTCTTTGATAGTTACTAAAAAGTTTGAAATAAAGCAGCTGATATGGCATGCGTACATATTTGGATTATCATCTCGATTATTTTTTGGTGAATTATCTAGTTAGAGAGAAATGTCGAATCTTTAATGACCGTAGTAGTCTAATGTATGATGTTTTCTGAAATTTGTTTCGGAAAACCCAGTGAAATTGGTCAGGAAGTTAATGTTCTTCTTGAGATCAACGAACTCGATAAACTGTTGAGTAACGTGTTTTTATTATTTATTTTTATTTTTCATACTTTGTCGTTTTTAAACATTTTAATCATTTTTAATATAAATTCATCATTTAAAAACACAAACAATTACATAATCAATCACTAAGATCTTGTTTGATCTTGCAATTTCTAGGATTTTATGGAGATTTTTGAAAAAAAATTGTTTGGTAAAGAAAGTAAATTATTTAAATTTTTGTATAATGAATTATCAAAATTTTGTTTTATATTTAATATTAAAATTTAATAAAAATAAATAAGAGTTTTAATTAATTAATTGAGTTATTTAATGTTCGGATGGATAATATGATGTTAGAAAATGTTTTAAATAATTTTCTTTTATAGAAACCTAAAATCAAACCAGCTCTAAAAGTGGGGTCCGAATTTACTATTCCAACACATGTTCCTCTGGTTTACCTTTCTTCAAAATTCTTCTATCATTTTATAAAACTTTCTCTCATTCCACATAATTTTAAAGAGTTTTAAGAAAGACACTACCCGTTGAACATGTGTTTGAACAGCAGATTCGGACCCTTAAAATATAAGGTAACAAAAGTGCAAGTTGATAAGTACTCATACGTCAAAATCTCACAACGTATAATGCGAAAGACACCGGTTTTGATCACAATGGTAATGAAAATAATCAAAATAAGTCTGGTACCTAGACTTCACTATTATATTCCTTTACCCAACTAGCTTTATTAATCATGATAGCAACCTATTTCATTATATCATTATTTTGCATACATTATATGCTTGTCTAAAAACAAATTCCTTCAAGTTTTGTAGTCATAACAAAAAAAAAATATTTTGGAAAAGTGAAACCAATTCATTATATACACTATCTTAAAAATAACGATATTGTGAGAAATAGTTTGAGGGGAAACTCCCTATACATGAAGAACAACAATAGTAAACAATAAATTATCGTGTAAGACATAACTTTCTTGATCAAAACAACAAAATATCATAAAATGAAAAGAAAAACAGCTTCGGGAGGAAAACATTATGATTCATCAACAACATTATGGGCCAAAAACCCTCCTTTGCCTTGGGACCAAATAATGTCTAGGTTTGTAACCTCCATCCCCTTTAGAATATGCTCATTTTTTCTTTCCGTTCAGATAGCCCAAACGATGAAAGCGAGAGAAACCATACAAATCAACATGTCATCGGTAAATAACCAAGAGTGACTCATTCCATAAATTTGCAAGGGTCCAAATGCTATTCAAGTTGCGAAAAGTGAGAGGGACCATAAACTACTTGTCACAACCGCAAATGGATTAATATCTATTCATTTTTGCAATGAATACATCTGCCCAACCAATTTTAAAGAAAGGTGTTTATATGGACATAATCGATAAATTAACCATTTGAAAAGATCAATAAACACTTAACCGAAAAGATTTCAACTTTCATGAAAAAGTGGAGGGTATGTAGCTCCAAGACAATACATTATAACACTTTGTTCCGCGATAATAAGATACTAATCTTCGTAACAAAAACAAATTGTAGAAGAAAAAGAAGAAAGAAAACCATAAATATGTGCCAACAAAAGGACTTAAGAGTGGGGATGATGAACATGAAGATGAGGTCCAAGAGAGACCGATAACACTAGATATCACAATCAATCCTTAAATATTAGTGTCATCAATTACAATCTATCTTAAATGAAAGCACTAGCTGTGATCCAACCGATACCCGTCTTACCTCCCACCATGTTCCAGATTCGACGTACAAATTCACATTTCTCAATACGAATCTCTCGGCTACTTCACATAAGCGACATATATATCATTGTCATTGGTTTTATAGTTTCATCCTCTTTTCTTTAAAATTGTGAAGGACCACACAACACAAGAAGGTGAATTCGGTTGGACGTCCTAGTACTTATAAATCATATTAAATGAGGGGACACTTTAATTGTCAAGCTACAGTAGAAGACAAAACAGATTAATTACTCATTTCATTTTGTCTTAGATATCTCGTGTTATCAATTTTGCCTATATGTTTAATTCTTGTATCAATTAGGACCGATGATGCATTTCTCAATAAATGTTTTTTTATTGCCGAACTCAACACTTTTGGATAATTAACATATAGCTTATAATCAATGATGAAAATAGTAATCAATATGTCGGCCATTCGTAGCTTCTTTACAGTTTTCGATTATCTTCAAGCTCAATTGCATTATATCTGAATTTGTTCCAACTTGGGCTCTATTATTGTTGAATTTCATTTTGTTTCTTATTATTTTAATAACATTATAAATATGAGTATATTTTATAGTTTTTTATGAGGAAATGTATTTTGTAAAACAGAATATATAAATTTTAAATTAATTGAGTATAAAAGATGAACAAAACATAATGAAATTGAAACGACAATACAAGACAAGTTTTAGCGTAAAAATATCTCTCTTCAAATCGAGAGTAAAAACACCCACGGAACCTGAACATGTCACTTAACAATTTACTATCACAACAGAGTTACAAGTAAGGGTTCACTCTAGATATAAACTAGAGTCAATAATCAATTGCATCAAGATAACACAACAATCTTGACAAATAACAAAAAAGACAAGAAATAGAAAGACAAATCAACCTTATCAATTCTGCAATTCTGTTTTTCTCTTAAACTGACTTAGAAGTCTCGGAAAATTAAATATTCACCGTTTAGAACGTAGCCCCATAAATAACCAATAAGCTGTCAATGTTTGAAGTCGGTCAAACGGTGCAAACTCTGACAAACATAAATCTTCTACAGCTGCTACCTCAAACTCCTAAATCTGTTTTTCTATGTTATCTCTCTTGTTGTTCTCTAAAAATTCATTGAAAATCTAATTGAAAAATAATGTCCCTTCACATTATATACTCTAGGCTTAAATAAAGCCCACACCAAATCGAGTCTCTCCAACTAAGAGGATAAAACCCAACAAACTCCTCCGACTGACTAGTTGGAGGGCAATGTCAAATCGACAACCGAGCGACAAAACTCAAACTTATTTCTTGACAACACATTTATCATCATATCTGATTCATTATCATATTTTCTTTGTAAAACGCCTTTTACAACCAACCGAGCCTTATATCTAGGTTGTGAATTATGCTTATCTTGTTTCATCCGATAAAACTATCGATTTTTCAAAATCTTATTACCCTTAGTCATCTTTGTTAGCTCAAAATTGTTATTCACACGAAGAGATTGCATCTCATCTTCCATGAAATTCATCTATTCCTTTTTATTTTCACTTTCTAATGTTTTGTTGAAAACTCTCAAGTTCTCTACCATTAATGAAAAATACATACTCATTTAATGGGTATCTAACTGAAGGACGTCTCTTTCGAATATACCGTATTGGTTCATTAAAAGAAATTGACTCATCAATATTTTCATTCCCTTGAGGATTGTCATTTTCAGCATTAACTTCACTACTAAATCCAATATCAACAAAATCATTATTATTTAAAGGATTACCAGAATGTAAACTCATACCTTGATTTTCAGTTTGATCGTTGTTTGTGTTTATCAAGTTAGAAGCAACTGGAATTGAATTTATTTCAACCATCTTCTCGTTTACTTAAGTATGGACAACCTCGTCTACCTTGGCGTTATCTTTAATGGTATAATCCTCCATAAATACAGCATCACGGCTACAAATAAGCTTCTTATTAATCGGATCAAAAAATCGATATCCAAATTCATCTAGTCCATAGCTAACAAACACACACTTCTTGGTATTGTCTTCTAACTTTGACCTCTCATCTTTGTGAATATGCACGAAACCATACACCAAAATACTCGAAGATGGTCATAAGAGATATTTTACCACTACAAACATGGTTCGACACATCAAAGCTCAAAAAATTACATGGTGTGAGATTTAACACATGTACCAATGTATTCAATGCTTCACCCCAAAAGTATTTTAGCAACTTTGCTTATGAATGCACACCTCTCACTATTTCCACCAGTTTCCTATTCATTCTTTCATCCAATCCACGTACATCAGAATACACCAAGTCTAGTAATTCAGACATTTTTTGATTCAGATGATCTAATTGATACTCATCTTTGTCTTACAACAAACAATTTGGACATCTCTTCAAGTTCAAATTTGAAACCCCATATAACACATTCTTCTTATCCAACATAAATAAATCTTTCTCGCTAATATGAGTCAAACTTTTGTTCCAGAACTTAGAAGAAGAATCAGTTTCACAAAGGTTAATGTAACATTTATATATTCTAAAACGAATAATATACAAATTTGTAAATTCTTTCGACTTTATCAACAACCATTGATCCCATTTTAAGCTTCAATTCATCACTAGAAAAATAATTACATAAGCCTTTATCATCCAATCTTCCAATCGATAAAAGATTGAAGCGAATATCAAGAATATGTTTAACCTCTTTTATAACAAGAGTATTGATATTGGCCATATCAATACAAATATTACCAATTCCAACCACTTTAGCTTGACCAGTATTGCCCATACGAGCAATACCAAAATCACCAACCTCGTATGTTAAGAAAAAATCTTGTTGTGATGTAGCATTAGTAGTCCATCTCATCACAAGACACATTAATATTCTCAATATCATTATAACAAATAATAAAAAATTCATCAATAATAATAATATCATCATGATTTTTACCTTCTTTGTGGTTGGAAATAGTGGGTGTGTTTTGAGTTTTCTTCTTGTTCCCCTTCTTCAATTTAAAACATTTTTTCTTGATATGGCCCTTTAGGCCACAATGATGACACTTAACATTTTCCCACTTATTGGATGCCCCATGAGATTTTCTACGATTACTTACATCTCGTCATTTACTTCTCCCCCTATATTTTGTAACCGATATCTCAAATTGTAAAAAACATTATTGTTTCTTTCGTCTCATCTCTTCGTTCAAAATACCGCTTTTTACTAAATTCATTGAGAGAACACCATATGAAGCAGAATTTGACAAAGTTGTTCTAAAAGTCTCCCATGAGTTTAGAAGAGTACTAAGTAAACATATGTCGTGTATCTCATCATCATAGATGAGTTTCATCGCCTCTAATTAATTAATCATTTCCAAAAAAGTATTCAAGTGGTTAATCATTGGATAACCAACTTGATACCTTAAGGACATCAATTGCTTTATCAAAAACAATTTATTATTACATGTCTTTCTCTCAAAAAATTCTTCAAGTTTAGCTCAAAGGGTACGAGCATCAGTAATAGAGATCACATGTTTCAGAACATTGTTATCAATCCATTGATGAATATAACCACATACTTGTCTATACAAAAAAAATTCAATCATCCACACTTTTTTCTTTAGGCTTAGCTGAAGAGAACACTGGTATATTAAAGTTTTTTACATACATCAAAATTTCTATTTTAGCCTTCCAAATATTATAATTAGAGTCATTCAAGCTCACCATTCTGAATTTGTTAGTCTCCGTCCTTATACTCAAGAGCAGAGAATACTAAAAGTCCATGAAGAAAAAAAGTAGAAAAATAAAATAGAGCAGTCTAACATTAAAGAACAAAATGTGGAGGAAGAGTAGGAAGTTGAAGCTAATGAGGACTCTAAAAAAGAAGAAACCAATGTGATTGAAGGAAAGAGGGTAAAGGAGATTCTGATTAAGAAGAGAATAAATGTTGTAATGAAATAGAGGTTGAGAAAGAAGAAGAAAGTAAATTCTCAAACAAGTCAAACTGTAGTACTAGAGAGGAAGAGACTTAGACTAATCAACTTGAAATAGATGATACCAATGCTGATGTAGAGGATACCAAAACTGATGTTGAAGAAAACAAAGGCAAGAATCTTAGAATTCAAGTAGAGGACAACGAAGATAAGAACCTTGAAGTCCTGAATAAGAACTCTTACTATCGGATTAGCACGGGTCGTACAAAGAAAGATTACACAATGGAAATAAGTAAGCATCGTCATTTTCTTCAATTCAATCTTCTTATATTGCAAGAGGAAGGGAAGGGGAAGAAAGCCTTATGACACAACATATTTATATATAAATAAACACCCTAATTGGGGTAGTTAGAATATGTTTTTGATTGTATTCTTTTTGTTTGTAATCTCTGCTGTTTGTTTTTTCGAATGCTATTAATTAGTTTCTTTAGGGTTTTTTGATTTTCATCAATAATCATAGTTAGAGTTTGTCTAGTTTTGATTTTGACCCTCCCATTTTTTGGATTTTTAATGAAAATGGTATTAACCGTTTTCCATAAAAAAATAAAACCAAGCTCTAATACCACTTTGATGGGAAAGTTTATTCTTCAAAACATAACAATTTCTCAATTAATTGAGTATAAGAGATGAGCGAAATAGAATAGAATTGAAACGACAATGCAATATAAGTTTTAGCGTGGAAAAACCTCTTTTCAAATTGAGAGTAAAAAACCACGGGACCAAAACATGTCACTTATCAATCCACTATCATCAACACTGTTACATGTAATTGTTCACTCTAGATATAAACTAGAGTCACAAATCAATTACATCAAGATCACACAATAATCTTTGTAAATAACAACAAAGACAAGAAAGATCAAGATGAATCAACCTTACCAATTCTTCAATTATGGTTTTCTCTTAGACTAACTTAAAAGCCTCATAAAAAACAATTGCAATCTTTGCCGTTTAGAATGTAGTCCAAGATATAACCAACAAGTTGTAAACGTTTGAAGTCGATCAAATAGTGCAAACTCTGACAAATGGAAATCTTCTATAACTGTCACCTCAAACTCCTGAATCTGTTTTTGCTTTGCTCTCTTATTGTTCTGTAAAACCCACTGAAAACCTAAATGAAAAATAATGTATCTCACATTATATACTCTAAGCCTAAATAAAGCTCACACCGAATGAATCTCTTTAAATATGAGAACAAAACTCAACAGTTTTATATCCCTATTATTGATTATCATTTTCTTGACATAGAGACGGGATTAGCATCGCTATTGAACAAAATGAATATTCTGATAAGGAAAATACCAACTTTCGTTATTTCTCAGTTATTGTCGCTAAATTCAATAACGACGGGTAGATGAATCTATCGCCTTACTAGTCTTAGTATTACTTCCAACGCCTTATAATAAATAATTATTGAAATTGATTTTCTAATAGGGATAATATCGACATAAAATAGAAAACGTCACTAACATTGTATAAACAAAATTGGGATGGTTTTGTCCTTTTTGGAATTAGAGAAGAAAATATTAAATGAATTTTAAAAAAATTAAAAAATTAAAAATTTATGAGACCCTTCTACCCAAAAAAAACTTTTTTTTCTTTAGAGTGGGCTAAAATATACCTGAAGCCTAACATAGATCCCTTATATGATTATTTATCTTCTAATTAAAAAAATATTACTTGAAGAGTTGAGTCTTGACCACATTAATACTTTTTATTCTAAAAGTGATAATATTTAAGAACATACACTTTTTATCACTTGATTTATTAGGATCATGAATAATAAATTATATTATTATTCTTAATTCAGCAAAACAAAGTGTATGTAGACGGTCGTGTTAATCTTTTACCAATTTAAATAATTAAAGAAAAATTATATTATACACCATGAATATTTAGGTTTGATTAATAATATTTTAAGTTCTCTGTTTAATTAAATATTGATAAATTTATTATTTCTTCTATCGAACTCCATGTTATAACTATGAGTTTTGTAGTTAATATATTCCCTTTTAACTTTTATATACCGCCAAATACTTAAACTAGCGACAGAAACATTGCTACAAATGAATTCATATAGCACTTGCGACTTTATGTGTCGCTACATATGCTCCGCAACTAAGTGCTAAGAGTTTTTTTCTAAAAAATTGAAAATTGAAAATTTTATTCTTATTAGGAACGCTCTTATTTAAAAGAAGATCATACTAATTATCTCGAGAATAAACTCAGTTCACACACAAAAGAAAATAGAATTAGTGACCAATTTTTCACAACCCCCAAAAAGTGTTTTATTATTTTTTTAACATAAAACTTGTAAATATTTTATATTTATTAGTTACCTTACGATCAAGACAAATTGGATATTCCAAACTTCTTAATGATTTCAATTGATTTAAATGGTTGTGATTCTATTTTCAATTAATCACTCTTTTATTGATGCACATGATTCACCCAAAATTAAATCAATTTATACTTAACGTTAAAATGATGTTTAAACTTTTTTATCGGCGCTTATTTTAGCGTCGTTTAAAGGTTCTCAGCCATAAAACTACCGTATCTATATTTCATTTATAACGTTTGTTTAATTTAGCAACGTTTAAATAAATATATTTCCTTTGACGTCGTTTTATTTTACCATTACCTATAGCGACGTTTAATAGTTCGTCCTGCATAGAAATTGCCCAAGCATAAAATAAAGTTTGATATCTCGTTTTGATCCAAAGTTTTAAGTATATAAAACTGACAATAAATTGGTAAAAGATCAAATTATAAAACACTGTACAATTAAGATATATATTGTAAAGGAAAAAATTAATGGAATCTTTTATTATGATGAATGCATGATTGTCTATTGATTAATTAATTAAATTAGATAATAATAATAATTGGAGTCTTCTTGCATTGTGGGTTGTACGGACAATTTATATTAATAGAGAACTGATCAAGAGTCAGCAACAACATGTAACGTGCAATTAATAAATACATATGTATATATTATAATAATAAAATTATACATTATTTTTCTCCTATAATTTAATCCCTTGTATCAAGTACAATATCAAGTATCCTACATAAAATATTAAACTATTCATCATTGTGATCGATTCTTTGTTGGAAACAAAACATGTATAAATCCATATGTTATCTTTTCTAATTGTAAATTAAAATTAAAGAGAGCTCAAATCATAGTGATTTTATTTAAGAGATTAAAATGCAGGTTCAATTTTTATTAAAAAATTTTGAACTAAAAAGAAATTATAATTGTGAAGATTGTGCTATCTATCCGAGGATAAATTAAGATTAAAAAAATTCCTAAAAGTTTAATAATACAACCAAGTATGTTTGGAATTTTTTAAAATTAATTAACCCGACCCACAAAGTTATAAACCTAATTTCATTTAAGACATTTGATTTTTTATTTAAATCTATAAACTTTTAGTCTAGACAAGATTATAAAGTATTTTTAAAAATTACTTTTTAATTAATTATTTTATCTTCTCTTCTCTTGAGATTATATAGATAATCTAAAAGGAGAAAAAAAATAATGAAAAATGATTTATAGTAAATAATGATTATTTTTGATAAAAAAAAAAAAAGACTTAAATGGTATATTATATATATATATAATAAAAAATAAATGATATTTTAGTATTTTGATTAATAAATTTAGTGATATAATAGATGAGATTGAGAGGGGAGTAGAATGATGTTTGATTTTTTTTATATTATAATAACCCAAACTGAACACGGCCTTACATATTTGATTATTTGATGGAATTTTCAATTATTCGTAATAGTTCAATAAGTATGATTTATAATGCAATTATTGTGACTTTTTTTAATATTCGTTCCGAAAAACTAGTAGAATTCGTCGGAAAAGTTAATCGTTTTTTTTTTAAGAATGATGAGTTTAATAACCTATTAAGTAACACTTTTTAATATTATTATTATTATTATTTTCATGTCATAATTTATTCGTTTTGTTTAAACGATTTTTATTATTTTAATATAAATTTATATTTTAAAAAAATAAAAATAATAATAATAATAAAATATATATATTTGATTATATCTGATTTTATGACGGATAGGGTTAAAAAAATTAAAAATAAAAACAAAACCTTGTGTATATGATTGATAAGATTTTGGTTATTGAAAATTGAAGTAATCATTTTTTTTTTTGATAATTAAAAAATTTTAATTTATATTGATTATAATTAATTAATTAATATTTAATTTTTTTTATAAGATTTTTACTTAAAAACAAGTTGTAGTTGTGAGTCATAATAGATATCCTGATACCTACTACAAAAAATAGATTAACAAAAATCAATGATTATAATATTTAATATATTAAAATTTTAAAATTCAAATAATATTCGAACAATATTATCAATTTTTTTCATACCAAATTATCTAATAAGTCGCTACAAATAGTAAACTCAACTAGATAAATGTCAATTTTAAAATAACCAAATAGTAAGACACAATGGAAGTGTGTTGAATTAAGAGTAGACAATAAATATCTTTATTATTAGTATTTTTTATCTCTATTTATAAAAGGTCAAGCTAACACAATAAGCATTTCAATGCAAGGTGTTTTGCTCATAAAAATAGACTAAATGAAGTTTTATGTAACATTATGATATTGAATTAATATTCACAAATTTTACCCATTTTCTGAGCTCCTCCGTATTAGAGATGATTTATGTAATTGTGAATTATAATTATGTTTGTGATATTTTATATTAGTTAAGTATATAAAATTTTTTTAATTATAATTAACCAATCATATCATAATTTGAATTACTAATAGTTTTTGAACACCATTTTCACCGTTATTTTGACAAAAATATGAGAATAAATACGAAATCAAAGGGTATAACATATCCTTATAAGATAATATATTGTTTATAGGAAAAATCATGGCATCTTCCATAAGGATTCATGATTGGAGATTAAATTTAGATAATAAAAACAAATAATTGGAATCTTGCACTTGCAGGTGCGTTTGTACGGAGAACTTATAATAAAATTCATGAGTTAGTAACAACAGCTACATTATATTGTAAATTAATTAATTGCAATTATAAATTAATATAAATTAATTATGAGTGAACTTCTCCTATAATTTAATCCATTATTTCAAGTACAATTTCAAGGATCCATTTAATATTTAAAATTATTTCATCAATGTGATCCAAGTTTTGGTTGGAACTTGGAAACTCTAATTTCAACTAGTTGCTTACCTTTAATTAATAAATCCATGTGATCCTATTTAATTTTATATTATAGTTAAAACTGATTCTCAATATATATAAAAAAATTGACTAAATGTATCATGTATGTGATCTTTCATAATTGATGAATAACTATTTTAATAGTATAATTATCAAAATAATGTTAATTAATTATTTTTACTTATACGTTAGTTGGAATAACTCGAATTTTTAGTCTATTATTGGACAATAAATAAAATTATTTTATAATTTTTTCCAAAATAATAAATCATTATCTTATATATTTTTTCTTCAATAATTATATCACTAAAAATATATAAAAAAGGTTGAAATTAGAGAGGGTTTTCTTTAAATTGATATTGATCCAAAAGAAAGTAAATTTCAATGAATATTATATATTAAAAACTTATTATTTAATATATATTGATTATAATCCTCAATATATTTTATTTAAATTCTTTTAAAAAAATTATAATAAAAAACATAGAAAACCGTTTAAACACAACAACAAAAAATGACCAAAAAAAAATCTGAAAAATAGAAATAAAAAAATTAAAAACATGTTACCTAACAAATTATCCTAGTTAATTTTTATTCATTTTGAAGGAATAAAAGTAATTAAAATGAGACCAAATATATTGAATTTGATTCACACTCATGTTGAGGGAGAGATAGGCTGGCTCCTTATATTAATTTTTTTTTTATATAGTTAATTCTAATATATATAAAACAATATAAAATTGAGAAAAAATATATTATTATTAATTTTAATTTTTATATTACCTTTGTTCTATTAGTTAATTAAGACTATTATTATTTGTTTAATTGATTGAAAGGGAGGGAGTATGATTAATTCATGAAGATTAAGTTTTTAATATTGATGAAGCAAAATATTATTGCATAATTTTTTTTTAATAATAATAAATAAAATTGAAAAAAACATCCGGCAAAAACAGCTTCTATACAGCCAGCCTTGTTCCCGGATTTGCTGTCCGATCACTAACCTCTATCAAACAATCAGTGGCAGAGCTGTAAATATTTGAAATGTGAGTCAGCATACTATATATATAATATTAAGTGTATGAATTGAATAGTAGTATTAATTTAATTGAACATATATAGGGTATGAGATTATTTTCGGATCTATATTTGACAACAATTAGTCGGTGTTGAGTAGTTGGAGGACTCTAAGAAGAATAAAGATGAAATAACAACTCATAACTCTTAAATAAATTGTAACGGTATCCCCTCTTTTAGTATAGTGTCAATAAGAGGTGGATACTAACCCTAACTTTTTGGGTACGAGCCCGTCACGCGAACAGTTATGCGTCTAGTTAAATGGTTAAGTATATTTGTGGACTACATATTTAATCTACTGTCCCATTTTTTGTCCCTTTAATTGATCATGACTATGTTGAATCCAAACATTTTAGAAAATTATGTCAATAATCAAATCAAATGTATTTAAAAGGTTGGATAATGAAGAAAACAATTGGTGAACAGATTGTTCGTAAATCGGGAAGCGTACGAATTATATACTGATGTTAATTATGATTGAAAAAGACTGATGAATAAATATAAAAGTTATTAGAAACTTGTTATTGATAAACTTATCTCGTTACAAATACACAATATTACAATACAATTAAAGGGAAAAAATGAAATACACCGAAAATTATTAAACAAAAACTAAAAGAAGAAAAAAATGTCCTCGTTATTTCTCTTCTAAAAGGAATGTAATGTTCACAATTTTTTAAAGTATAACGGAAAATGCAATTTTTTAACATAAAAAACATTATATAACGAACCTGACTAAAATACATGATTCACAGCTAGAAATTTGTTGAAAGAAGAGCTCGAATAATAGTCGCTAACGAATAATCGAAAGTAAAGAAATCTTTTAGAATTATAGAATGTGTGATATTATACTATGAAAGAAATTAGAGAAGAGAATATATATTACTAAAATTAAGCCATCAATAAATAAAATCATTTGTTAATTCATTATTCAACTCCACTTCTAACTATTGGTATTGTTTGTGACTTCATTATAGTTACAAAGAAAATATGTTAAATATTAATGTATTAACTATTTTGCTAATTACTATTAAACACAAATATTAATTAAATAATTAATTAATAAATTATTTATTTATTTATTTTTGATTAAAATTTACCAATAATTCAATATGTGTGAATTTTATTTAATTTATTATTCACATTCTCGTTTCATATTATTCACTAAACTAATTTGATTCCAAAGAAACTCTTTGAGTTCGTCTAAGTCTCTCACTTATTAAGACTATGTGGTTATGGACTATTGTTTTGTTGATGGTGATCACATTTGTTAGTGATATTTTGTTTATGTTATTTGAGGTTTCTTTTAAATAATTTATGACAAAATCATTTTATAACTTGTAATCACATATAATTTATGAGATTCATTTCTTTACTTTATTTGAAAATATATTTGCAAAATTTAGAACCCAAAAAGTTTGGGTGATTTTCTTTGTTGTCCTTTAGTTTTGCCTCGGAATGTAATATTGGGTCTTGGTCTATGTTTTTCTATTTGTTTTGATCAAATGATTATCTTAAGTAAGTAAACTTAACTTATGAATGGAGAATTAAGACCAAAATTTCTTCACCTCTGGCCCAGTAACAAAGGAAGGAAATAGGAATTAATAGATATGGATTTTATAAATTGGTACAAAGAGCCCAATGCTCACCTAAGTTATGATTTTTTATTATTATAATGTTTTTTTTTTTAAAACTAGTTCGATTATTACTAGCTAGGCCATAACTTGTATTGAATTGATTTGTACAACTTTTCACCTTTATTTTGCAACCTTGGATACAAAATAATTTTTTCTTAAAACAAAAGTTAAAGATAACCACAATAATTCACAAACTCATAAACATCTAATAGGACAGATTCAGCCCACTCGGAATTATTTTTTTACCGTAAAAATGTGATATTACCATTTAATTTTTTTATTTAATTCACTATTTGTATATCTAATTATTAAAATAATTATAAAACTTTTACCATCGTTCATTCGTTTTATCCAAAAAAAAATCGTTATTTTTTAAATTAATCACAAATATTTTTCAAAGCCAACCGAACTCAAATTCATAAATTCTTCCCGATCTGAACTAAACATAAACAAACGTGAATCACTAAGCTTTTATCAATAAATCATGATTTCCAAAAGATAAAGCAAAAGTTAAAATGTGGACATGCACCATATAACATGTAACATGTTTATTCAGTCCATCACATCACATCACAACAGTATGGTATGGCTTCAAGATATGGGTCCAATTAAATATTTCTTTTAAATGTAAAAATAAAATAAAAATGAAAATATGTTAAATGGTTTTTGCCAAAATTTATTCAAGTCAACATGAACATGAATTTTCTTGATGATAAATGTTAACGTGTTGTGTTCATTATTAGTCTTTGTTCCTCCACCTCGCAACATTTGGGATAGCTCACATATTGACTGGATGGACTCTTGTAAAATATTATATTCTTTTCGAAATTTATGTCTTTCTTTTAACTAACTAGGTTGTGTTATTTATCATCCCGATGCTCATAAGATACACTATCATCTATTTCAGAAGAATCCAACATATCGAGTTTGGTTGGGGACCACTTGAGTTGATTCCATCGTTTGACATCAATTGAAATAACTTGTTGAAACTGTCGATAAAATTCACCTCCAATCCATTTTCCAACTCAAATTGGATATGAGCAAGTAGTGAATTGCTGACTTATTTTGGAAATATTTCTTTTTTCATTTGCTAGATTTTTTTTATATCTAGACCTAAATTAAAATATAAAATAAAAAGAAGAGGATGTCTTTCAAAATGAAGACAATATATATATATATATATATATATATATATATATATATATATATATATATATATATATATATATATATATATATATATATATAATGTAGCAAACAACCCAACAAAGAAGAATAATTATATAGCAAAAAAAAGCTGATGAGTGATGAACCAATTACCTAACCATTACATTAATTATCAGTCTCTATTTCTTATTAAATAAGAACAAATTAATAGAGAAATAGTTCAATTATATATTTATTAACACTAACCAACAGTAATAATAACATTATTAATGAATGATGACATGATTAATTAGGTGGCTTAATGAACTTGTTTCTACTTAACCTTTTCTTCTTCTTATTCTTCTCTTTAAAGAGTCAAAATTTTCATTTAACATCTGGGCCCAATAAACAAGAGCAGTACAAGAAAGTCATGAAACATGCTAAAACAAACCAAAGAAACAACATATGAAATCTTAATTAAGTTGTGAAAACCCATAAAGACCCATGTATGCATATGAAATTAGGGACAAATCTATACCAGGAAGGAAAGTATTGTTTTTTTTTAAATGAAGGTTGTGAAAACCCATAAAGACCCATGTATGTATACGAATTCTGGGAAAGGAAAGTTATTTTTTTAAACAAAAATGGTTTTAGGGTATATTAAAATTGATAAGATTTAGCAAAGAATAAAAATGACATAAATAATAATAATAAAATAAATAAAACCACGTTACCTAATAAGTTATCGAGCTTGTAAGTTCTCGAGAAGAACGATTAAATTCCCGACGGATTCCACCGGCTTTGAACGAATCTCAGAAAGTGTCACTATGAACGATACACATCAGACGACTATGGTAATTGAAAATTCGACGATTTCTCTCAAATTAGATAGTTCACAAAAAAAATAATTACGATAGTAACCCAAATATGTAAGTTTGTCATATAACTCGCGTCAATCCAAAATTTCTAACAACAACCGAAAAATTAGGCATCACCTAGTGAATCCGGTAATACTCCACAAAAGACTACATATACTACTCATCCATTGACAATGCAAAAGTAAGTGAGTTGCTGATTCAATCTCTTCGTGATACATACGACTTACCATAATATATCGTTTTTATGCACGTATCCTTTCACTGTGAATAGCGCTCTATCAAAAAATTAGATATTAGATGAAAATTTTTACTCTTAAAACTTTTTTCCAACAAAAATCATATTAAATCATCTTAGCGAATAAATTGTAGTAATGTCCCACATGAAAATTATCAATATTTTGCCAACGTATAACGTCTTGTTCAGACGAAAAAACTTATTTGCGTCTATCAAAAATAAAACTCTATTATACGAAAACTCTCTCTAATATTTAATATAATTATATCTTATTCGAATAACGAAACCACTAGACTTGAACAATATTTCCTTAAACCAATATAAATATAAATATATATAGATTTATATATATATATATATATATTATTATTATTATGATGCTTCCAAGTCTATATGTATCATAATTTTCTTTTAATAATAATAATAATTTATTTTTAGTTGTCTGGTGGTGGTAGGAAAGAAAAGGGAGAATTCAATGAAAAATAAGAATAAGAAGAAAAAAAATAAACATTTAGATTATGCTTCCCGAATAAGAATCAACTCTACATTTGAGTACTACACCTTCCAAGCTCGCATACCATAGAACAAAAAATATAGGCCTCTTATAAATAAGAAAAAAAAAAGAATTAATTATATACTTTTAGCCTCATAATTAATTAATAACCCTCCAAAAGGATCATCATCCAAGATAAGATATGTATATATATATGCAGCATTAATATCATGGAAACTTTTAAGGAAATGGACCTATCTAGAAATAGCAATAAAAAGTATGACACTTATAAAGTCATACCTTCTTCTTCTTCTTATGATAGTTCGCTACCATTGATTTATTTGAAATCAAAAATTCAAATTATGATCAAATTCAAGTACTTTTGACTTGCTCTTAATTTAAGGAAGGATGTAAAACCAAAAGAGAAGCTAGGTTGAAGATATTAGGAAAATCTTCAACTATAAGGAAGTGGAAGATGGAATTTTATCTTTTTGGGTCCACTCACAAAGCATAAATATATAAATTATGAAACGGTCCACAAGATGGTACAACCATTAAAGCTTCTTTATATACAATTCTCTTTTCTCTTTTCTTCTTAATCCTTTTCTCTTTAAGGAAAGTCATTATGATTTTCACTATCATTATCCACTTAAAACTCAAAAGTTAGCATATATTTTATTTTATACCCTCATTATTTAGAACATTTTTAGTTAGAATCGAACATAAAATTGTTTCTGTTTCGATACTTATATCTATAACATTAGGCTCAATCGGACATTTTTCGAGATCTCGATAACATATTGAGTAACGTTTTTAATTTATTTATTATTACTTTTATTTTTATGTCATTTTTTCGTTATACTAAACTATATTTATCATTTTTAATCTATTGGACATTTAAAAAAACAATTTAATAAATAAATAAAAATAAAATATGCATAACATTTAATTATAATATATGAATGATTAATTAGCATACCCACCAATTCAATTATCTAAAAAAGATCAAATCTTTAACCTCAAGTGAAGGGAAATCACCTATTTCTCTTTCATCTTGATGCTAGATTGTTTACATTATTAAACAACACAATACATAGTATATAGTGTTGATGAAGATCATACATAATAATTCATACCCATTTCCGGTATTGAACTTATAAGAAAATAATTAATTAATAACTTCAATAAAATAAAAAATAAAAAAAATTACTGTGCAAGAACAAGCCGGCCGGTTCCACCTTCAGCCCAGACTTGTTCTTCTCCAATATTATTATTCGAACCGGAATCTTTAGGAACTATCACAACCAGTTCTCCATTACTGTAATCCGCCGTCGCCAGCTCCGGCCTAGTTGACGGCGGCAGCCGGAATCGCCACATGTCGAGTTCCATTAATCCTCCGATCGCCGCCGCCGCTTTTTCCGATATATCAAAAGTACGATTATGATCAGTAATCACTAACTTGGTGACTCCATGATAGATCTCAATTAGATGGGCCGTGATGTCGTCGCCGACATCGGTGTTGTCGGCGCCGCCGACCACGAAACGGAAGGAATCGGAAGTTTCTTCTACGAAGACGTCGGTGTCGGAGTTGAAAGGAAGTTCTAGAACTTTGGCGAATATGTGAGGGAGTCTACGGAGCTTCTTTTGACGGCGGTCGAGTAAACTGGCATCTGATAGACCGGAAACGATGTCGTAGGATAGCATGATGTTTGTGTTCTTGGGTGTTGGATGAATTCTCATGGTTTTTTTTGGGTTTTTTTATATTGATTAATATTGTTAGAAAAATGATGGGTGATTGAATGGAGGTAATGGGCAAGAAATGGAGAGAGAATGGGAAGTGATATTGCATCTTAATAAGAATCATAATGGGAAGTGTGTGTATGTGTGTGAGAGAGAGATATTGAGACAATTTCGGTAGTAAATTACATCTTAAAATGGCTTAATCAATAAGTTTTCTTTTCTTATTACGCGGCGAATCATTTATTTTCATTTTATATATAAAAAAAGAAATGAATTTGCGTGGGAATTTATTGAAAAAATTTGAGGGATAATTATTTGTCAATTTAATTAGTTGAAAAAATAATAATATTTCTCTCTTTTCTCTCTTATCACTATTAATAAGTTTTCTTTTCTTATTACGCGGCCAAATCATTTCATTTTCATTTTATATATAAAAAAAAAATGATTTTGCGTGGGAATTTGGTGAAGAAATTTGAGAGATAATTATTTATTCATTTAATTAATGAAAAAATAATAATATTTCTCTCTTTTCTTTCTCATTTTCTAGTGATGTGCTGATTGACATGAGATCTATTGTTCTAAAATTTATGTTCCACTCTGTATCATATTCACAAAATATGTGTGACATGAGATCTAATATTCTAAAATTTATGTTCCACTCTGTATCATATTCACAAAATATGTGGGTTTTTCCTTTTCTCTTTTTATTATTTTTGACTTCTTCTTTAAAATAATTAATTTTTGTGAAGGTGGTTTGAACCGTGATTCCTCTTTTAAATTCTCTCATCCTATCTTTGTTCATAAAAAAAAAAAATATAATCACAAGTAGAGAATATATATATATATATATATGCATGAAAAATAATAGACATCTAATAACAAAATAATGTCGTCCCAATTATTTTCTCGTGACTTATCTAATTTGAGAGATTTTTTCGAACTTTAAATAATCGTGGTCGTCTAATATATGTATCATTTATAATTTTATTATTACAACTTTTCTAATATTCATTATAAAAAGTTGTTGAGATCGTTTGGAAAGTTATTTGTTTTATTGAGTTTCTAGGAACTTAATAACCTATTGGACAATATTGTTGTAATATTTTTTTTTTATAATGTCAAGTTTTGTCGTTGGACTTAATTTTCTTTATTTTTTAAGTCCGC
Source organism: Impatiens glandulifera (assembly GCF_907164915.1). Lineage (NCBI taxonomy): Eukaryota > Viridiplantae > Streptophyta > Magnoliopsida > Ericales > Balsaminaceae > Impatiens > Impatiens glandulifera. The sequence continues at coordinate 1,944,109 of NC_061866.1, forward strand.
CCAAATTTTTAATTTCACCACAAATTTTTTAAGTTCACCTAATTTCAAACTATGAATTTGTTGCTAAGTGAGTCATTTGCTGCTAATATATCTCACGATTGTTCTGGTGATCTTTTCTCGATAATATGTATCTATCCTTCTCTTAAAAGTAAATGAATAAATTTGCTAGATGCATAATTATTTCTCATTTGTTCAATAATGAGTCTTTCGAACTAATTTTTCATTTGAAAGCCCTTTTACCGATATTCTTACTTGATTTATAAGAGTTTCTCATTATTTTGACAATTAAGATAGATTGTTAGTTATAATTTAGTAGAATTTTTTCTGGCGTTGTTTACCAACCCACGTGCAATGACAATTTTTATTATCGTTCGGAATATTTTGTTAAAGATTTTTCCCATACCATTTAATTAGTTTGTTCGACTTGTTTTAATTCGTCACTCGTCCTTGTGAAACTCAAAAGAGTTGTCGTTGAAGTCATCCTCAAGAAATTGCAAAAATGTGGATCTTCTCCATTTAAATTTTAATTTTGTAGATTTGTTATATTATTTAACTGAAATTGTAAAAATGTTGGATCTTCTCTATTGGAATATTAATTTTTGTAGATTTTTTTATATTATTTCATATTTAAATTCTCATTTAGTCGTTTTTGATCGTATAAATGTTATTTTGTATTATTTACGAGTTAATTTGTATATGTATTTTTTTTTTAATTAATAAGAATTAACTCTTTATAAAAAACAAAAAAATGTCTAATAAATTAAAATTTTAAAAAAGAGTCAAAAGACTTGTGTAGTGGAGACTCATACTTTGATTAGATTGTAGTAATTTACACTCTAATGGTAAAAAATTACACTTATTCCTTTATAATTAATGACTAATTTTACTTAAAAAAAAAACAAAAAAACATTGATGTAATCAATACCCTCTACCAACGATAATAAAAACACTTGTAACGATAGCAGAATTCATAGCACAATGATATAAAACAAAATGTCCTAAAGTATGAATTCGAGTATTCGGTGTCTAAATCATTTACTAACAATTTGTAACTTTATATTTAATGAACCACAAACAAACACTAAACTAATTTACAAGGATAACCCAAGATTCAGTGGAGGGGTGGGTTTAAAAAAAATTAGGGTGGGCTTAAATAAATAATGAATTTTTTTTGGATAAAACAAGTAAATAAAGATAAGTTTTATTATTTTTTTAATAATAAAATAATGAATTATATTGAAAATTTTTAAAAATTAGGGGTAATGTAATATTTTAACTGTAAAAAAAATTATTACTTTCTTTTTTCCGAAATTGGCCCTTTACATGTATCCGTCCCTACAACTTAAATAAGAAGTATCTAAAATACTAAAGAGATTTATAGAAAAAATTGAATGTTTGGACCTTCTAATAATAGTTTTTGGCCCATTTAGGAAGAAGTTTTTAGTCTGGGTTTAGATAACCCTTTTTATTTTAAATTATCTCATTCATGTAGATTTAGATATAGAATTGAAATAAAACTTAAATACATATATATATTTATAAATTTATTTACAAAAAGGTTTTTAAATAGTGAAACTATATTATTGTTTTATTAATAAAAAAAATAAGATAACAGTGTGTTTAAGTTTATAACAGAAATTAAAAATGAAAATTTGATTTGTTTAGATAACTAAAAGTGTTTTATTCTGAATTATTTTATCAATAAGACTACTATTTCTTAGGCATTGTTTAATTTGGGGTTTTTGAAAAATTTTAAAGAGTGAAAAAAGTAATAATCAATGATAATTTTGAAGAAGTAATGATTATTTTTGATAAAATGACTTAAAAAGTATTGATATATATGAATAAAATAAAAAATAACAATTTAAAATAAAAGATATTTTAGTCTTTTAGTTAATAAAATTAGTGATGTGATTGTTAAAAAGTAATTGATTAAAAAACTAATTTTAAATGGATTTTTTTTAAAATGCTTTAGATATATAAAAAAAATAAAATTATTTGTCTGTTTTTCAGCTTCACCAGTACTAGATAGCTTCTCAAAAAATCATGTAATTATTTTACTGAAAATAATTAAATAATGGTACATATATCACTATCCCAACAACATTTTTTTTTATAATCTCCATCTGCAAAAATAATAATAATAATTTAAGAGGTCAAAGGAAAATCAATTAAAAGTATGCTTAAATGCCTACATGACATTTATAATATGCTTTACATACAATATAAGATACAAATGCTTCCAGTTTTGATCTATATTATTATTATTATTATTATTATTATTATTATTATTATTATTCGTAAAATGAAAAATATGTATGTTAAACCAATTTATATTTATATTTATATTATTATTCTTATTTTTTAAAGAATTAATCTTCTAACATTAAATCAAAAAATCACGAGTATGAATTGAATCTTGACTATTTATTTTATTAGTTAAGATTATTTATCAATCGAACAAGCATTATTTTTCTTTCTATGGATTTTGCATTTTTTATTTGTTTCCCGATTCTTAAGTTAAATCTATCAACAAATTAAAATTTAATCATTGTTTAAATATGATGAGTATTGATCAAGATCTAAATGATAATAATATTGTAGTATGTTGTTCTTTAAATGTGAAGCTCTGCATAAACTTATAATTTATCTGTATTCGGAGTAAGTGGATAAATAATTTAGGAGGGAGTCGGCCAACCAATAATTTATAATATAAGCTCTTTTTTTAGAATATAATTTGAAATGTAACATATAATTTTGTAAATAATTTTCTAAATAAAAATAAAAAGAATAATTAAAATGGGGATTTTCAAAAGTCAAATTACCATTCCACGACACAGGTAGGAATTTGCCTGGATCCTTCTTCGTGGACCCTTAACCAAATTTCATTACATCTTCCATCATTTCATTTATAATATTGGGAAGAAATTAGAATAATATAACTTTTTTATTAGTTTAGTGATGAGAAATTTAGAATACGTAAATAAATAAATAAATAAATCAAAGAATAACATGAGATAAAAAAAAAGATACAAACTAACCCAAATAAGCTCGTTAGAAAGAACAGAATAATATAAATCAAATAAGATGTGTAATGATTATATAACACAATTAGTTAAATAAGGATAGTTTGCATTTTAATTAAAAAATGAAAATGTTACATACTTGATTTTTTTAAGTTATCCGAAGTTGAGATTTGTCGTTTCTTCATAGTCGTAACAATCCCTTCAAGCAGAAGAAAAAAGATTTAGGTAAAGTCGGATCTAAGCGTTGGCTAGAAAAACATCTCATAATAATAGAAAGTCAGATTGGATCACTTGTGATCAACCACCTCTCTGTGCCCTCTCACAAGAAGGATAAACATGTAAGAAATAACAATTACATGTTTACCCCTCCCTTTGAGAGGTCATAGGGGCACAGGAAGGTACTTGGTCACATGTGATTCAATCTGAAAAAAGCTTGATTATTCGAAAGAGTTTTCTTGATCATCAATACGAGTTGTCTTTAATAGAACTGATCTAATATCAATCACAATAGGATTTGAACCTCTACCAAAGTCTATCATATCCATTACACAATTTTCTTCCAAAATTTTCGAGCTTATATATATAAATAGTAATGCTTAATTTTAAAGTATTCGGATTGCTGGGTTGAAAGTTATGGTTAATTTGGATATAAAATATTAAATTTGATGAACGTGAGACATTTTAACAATATAAATTTTACTTTTTAACTAACTAATATATATACATATATATAATTAATGATGCTTAATTTCAAAGTATTTAGATTGTCGGGTCGAGAGTTGTGGTTAATTTGGATATATATATGTGAGAGTAAATGGATACTTGTGTCGAATTATGAGTTGATCTCCCATAAACTTAAAGCGGTTAAAAATAAAATTTAAATGTTATATGTACGTTTTGAATTTGCAACATAAGAAAACAAGTAAAATACTTTAACCAAATGTAATTAAAATGTGATTTGTCGAGGGATAATAAACCAGTATCAGTTGAAAGTGGTTAAAAAATATGAATCAAATATTTGATTGACCAAAGTGAAAGTTAAGGTCGCCAAATTTCATCCACGGAAGTTGAGTGAGAGACCTAAGATAAATTTTGAAAGACGTAGTCAAATGTATCTTTGAAGACCGCAATGTTCATCCACAGAGGGTGAGTTAGGACCTAAGATAATGTCGGAAGACGTAGTCAAATGTTTAAGAATATATCCTTGAAGACCATAAGGTTCGTCATAGAAGGTGATTCAAGGCCTAAAAAATGTTTAATAATGTCATCCTTGAAAAGATAATGTACAGTGAAAATTGAGAATGGTGAGGAAATCGAATAATGATTAAGAATAATTTTTTTTTTTTGAAGATAATCTGTAGTGCGGGAATTGAGAATGGAGAGATTAATAATGTGCATCAATGAAAGATAATGTATAATATTTTTTGTGGGTGTATTTTAAAGATTAATAATGCATTTTTTTTTTAGTATTAAAATTATTAAATATATATATATATATATATATATATATATTCAAATAATAAACCAAATAAAAAATAAACATTATATTGGACATGTTTTAAATAATTTATAAATATTTGTTATATTAATTTATAATGTTTAAAAAAAATTATTATTACCATATATTTTTTTATATTTAATTATTTATATATATTCTAATTAATTAAATAGGGTGAATTTTCTAATACAAAAGATGTCAATATTCATATTTCTAACATAAAAACTTCGTTTATAACTCGTTATTTAATAGTATAACATGCTTTATATGTACTTGACAACCAATTTTTTATTTGTCAGATTAGACTTATCAGGCAACATTCATAGTCCATTAATCCATTGGAACATGTTATATAATGTATATCTATATATTATTTTGCATTTAGGAAATTAGTATGAATTTATTGGACACATTCTCGAGTCTTTAGACAAAGACTCTTAGGGATGACAACGAGTACCTTACTCGCCGGTTAGTGAAATATTCATTCCTTAAGTTGATTTTCATTTTACTACCGGACCCGAGCCTAACATGTATCTCTTTTTATATCATCATCCCTAATTCATTAGGTATCCTATTACCCCGATTAAAGGTAAATTTATATTGATTATTTTTTATATATATTAAATATTTAAAAATATAATATTTTAACTAAAATAATATAAATTATTATAAATTAAATATAATATTTTAACTAATATGTTAATACAAAGTATAAATTAACCTTAAAAACAATAATAAATATTTTATTCTTAAACATTAAACTTAAATTCATCCGTATTACAAAATACCAACAAACTTAAAAAAAATTGATAGTACATATTATAGTTGATCGAAAGTTGCTGCTAAAATAAAAGAAGAAGCTATATAAAGTAAATGTTAAAAAACAACTAATAAATAAGTATAAAATTGTAAAAATTGAAAATATTAAAATTTTAAAAATAAATAAAATTTTTACTTATTTTCATAGTTATGTTATAGAAGTGGAAAAATATAACAATTTTGTTATTATTAAATACTTGAAATTAAACAAAACTATAGAAAAAGTTGAAGATAAATAGTAATAAAAGATATACATTTAATTATTAGACGTGAAGTGTGTGGAAAAATAAAATAAATAATATATTTATTATAATGACAACTCATCGTGTGTAATTCTCATCTTAATTTTTAAATTTTCTTTTTTAATATTAATATAATAGTATATCGGGTTTTTGAGTTTCAAAAATATCCATTCCCATTCCCAATCCCGAACTCGATGGGATAACCTTCTCTCTGTTGAGTTGTGTAGCCTACACTTAGAGTTATTGGGTTAGAGTTTGAGTCTAAACCAAGTTATTTATGTTTTATTACCTTAATTTTTACCCTAAAAATATGTTGTTGTTAAGAGTTTTATAGGGTAAGACAAAATTTTAGATTCATAAACAATGTGAAGCAAAATATGTATTCATTCTTCTTCATAGTGAAATCAGACGACGACTGAAGTGGACTTAATTCGTTTAAGTGAATCACTATAAATTTGTGTATTTTTATGTTCTTTTTTTTACGTTTTATAGATCGTTTCAAGCAAGTTAATTTTAACACAAATCATAACAACTAGTATTAGAGCTGCTAGGCTAGATCAAAATATTTGAAATGATGGTAGGCGAGAACAATATATGACATAGCATTGGAAGATTCAATGAAACATATTATGCATTATATAAGATGCAAATTAAGTACTACCTCTATGGAAAGAAATTGAATAAAAACTTGATAAATAAGTTTTGGGAGTTGTCTAATTGACACTCCCTACCCCATCGCTGACCCTAAACCCGAACCCGATGGGTAACCTTCTCCTATTTCATTCCCAACCCGAACTTATACCCAATTTAAAATACCCTAACTCGACTATTGTGTAGTCACAAATATCGAATACAAATATTCATTGTCATTCCTAAAGACTGTTTTTCCCTCTTTTTGAATGAGAAATATTTCTTAAAACATGAGTGTATGCATTATAAAATAAATTAATTCTTTTCTCTCTAGATTAAAACTCTTCACATATATCACTAATTGTAATGTTAAAACATTATATATCTCTATATTATTTAAAAATAAAAATATTAAAAAGAATAAAAGTTGGATAGGTTCAATTATACCGATTAGGGTAGGGTCAAGCCATAATCATTAATCAGGATATCTCACCTCAAAATAGACCTTTTTTTTTTTATAAATCATGAAATATTTAATCTCTTATTTAAAGACTCTCTCCACTTAAAATAATTAATTTTAAATTCTTACAAACGGGTTGAATTTCAATTTAAGGTGAAAATCTGATATTATTTAATTATTAAACTTCAGAAAGGTTAGTTCAGTTGGGCTTTTTTGAAGCCCATTTTCCATGTGACATAAGCTTGTTAACCACAATGAGCTACCAAAAGACTCATATTATCTGGTCAAAGCCCAATCCACATACTTAGAATTGTCACATAAAATCAAATTGTAGATTATTAACATTCTACAAAACCTAGTATTTGATTAAATAAATATGAATAACAAAATAACAACCAAAAATACCCTAATACTTGAAAAGAGCACAATAACTGATGTAAGACTTTTTTCATCAGAATTTATTCTTGGAGGGTCAACATGACCCATTTAAGGTCTTTCTTAAATTAAATCATTCTTATAGTATATATTGAACTTGAAATCTTTAGTTTTTTAGATAAGATTCAAAGACTCCGTATTTTCCTCTTTTCGGATTGTGTAACTTGAGTTACGCTCATTAGTTATGATGTGCGAGGTTAAGATTTCCTATTTTTAAAAAATCAAATATATATGTAAAACAAAATAGTTTATAAATAGAACTCAACAAAAATACATTTAAAATTAATGTATCCTAGTTGAATAATAAGTTTAATGATGTCATATTACTAATTATTTTTTAAGCATTATTGGAGTTCATGGTTAATATTGTTAAGTCTTTATCCCCCAAATGATAATAGACCTTGCTCTGTCATAGTACTGTTTGGCTTCAATAAGAGTTTGCTCTTGGCGTGTAGCTGCTTTTCTTAAAAAAAAAAAAAAATAGACAAACTATTATTATTTGAAAATGATATTAGAGGCTTGATGATGACATGAACATTATGTGATTGGCTTCATCGAGGATTCTTTCCCTTCTATATATCTTGTTTCTTTGGCGTGTGTTGTTTTTCGATTATTCTATAATGCTTGTCCTTTCCATTCTTGTTTAAGGCTCTTATTTTCTATATCTACTAAGTAAATTTCTGGACGCATGGTTCAATTGATCGGTTTATTCGCTAAAGAAAAATGTATTGAATAATTGACAGTGTTTGATGTTAAAGCCAAATGGATTGAATAACTGATGTGTTTGAAACCACCGAGTTCAACCGTTCAGATTTAGTGACGGTTCATCCACTAAATTGATTGTGGTTAAGCTAAGAAAATGTGTAATTTGCTGGACAAAAAATTGATACATAAATATATCTCTAAATAGTTAATTAAGCAGACATCCATTTAACTAAAATAGATGTTTGAAAAATATAAACAATATTATATAATTTTTTTAAAACTATATGCAATTTTGTATACCATTAATTATTTACTATCGATTATTAGGATCGAATAAAAATGATTGAACCACTATCGGACTAAATCGGACAGACATCAACGACTTGATTGTACATTTTTGTATTGAAACTGAGTGAACCGAAAAAAATTACACCCTATACTTATATTCTAACATTTTCTTATATTTTTTTTTACAATCTCTTATATATTTTGCTCCAAGAACCTAAATCTAAAACTTGAATATTACTATATCAAAATCTCCATCATTTGTTCATTCTAGAATTACTTAACTGATTCATTCATGATTGACAACATAGAGCACCAAATGAACAGAACAAATATATATATATATATAATCAATCATCTCATCAATGAAACACTCATGAATTCTATGAAATAATACAATCACACACACTATGCTAACCAACTTCCTCAATCAAAGTGAAGGACTTGATCAAATACAAAACACAAATATATAATCTAAAGAAATAATTCCTTTATCTCAACTTTAAAACAAGAAACTTAGAATTTGACGAGTGTCGAAACCGCTGATGCCACAAAGACGAGAGCCACAATTGGAATGGATACACTAACAACGTTTCCATCCGACGACGATACATTAGTAGTACTGGGAACTGTTTTAGACCCTGCCCCTGGCTCTGCACCACCAAAGAAAACGTTATTAAAATAGTTTTTACAATTTCAAATAAACTTCGATTTTAAAAGTTTATAACTCCCCCCAACTATTTTAAGTGAATTTTTTATTATGGGTGGGTTATAGTCCTTGTTATATTTTTTTAACTATGAAATTTTATTTAATCTACTCCAAATAAATTAAAAGTAGCTCAAATAATATTTTTGGCTCCATTGTTACCCGAAGATGTTGAGGGAGCAATTGTTGTTGATGAAGGGGTTTGTGGAGTCTCAATTTGGGGTGACTCTGTTGGTGAAGGCACCGTAGAACCTAATGGTGAGGATGAAGAAGCAATTGGAGCATTTGCCACAGCTGCAATCATAAAAAAATAGTTCAAGAAAGAAAAAGAAAACAGAGGAATTGTTAATTTTATAGGGTTTAATGAACAATTAACTTACCATTACACTGACTAATGGCTGGAGTTTGGACATTACAAGCGCCGGGGAGTTGAAGAGCAAGAGTTTGATTGATGGTGATGCCAATATTGTTGTTGAACAATAAACATAGACAACTTGGTTGTGATTGAACTATGTTTGCAAGCTGAGTGCAACAAGGAGATGAAGGTGTTGTAATGTTACCCATTACATAGTTAAGGCAAGGGGATAGGTTTAAGAGAGCTGAAGTGCAGCCTGAGGAGGACTGAGCTGAGACATTTTTCAAGATGGAGGAGGTGGCTATGATGATGAATAATAGGGTGTTTGTTTTGAGTTCTTTCTTGAAAGCCATTGGAACTTAGATTTTGAATATTGGAAAGATAGAAAAGGAGGAAACTTTTGGATTTGGGTGAGAAGGGAATGGGTTTTGTTTAGTATAAATATAGATTTTGGGTGTAGAAGAAAACAAAACAAATTTGGTGATTTTAGTTGGCCAAACTTTTCTAACTTAATTTGGTTATTGTTTGGTGTTGTTGACAAATCTACTCCTTATTATAATAATTACTACTTTTCTTAATCATTTTTTCTCTTAATTATTTGATAATTTAATTAATGAATAGTCTATTCTTTTATTTATATATATATATATATATATATATATATATATATATATATATATATATATATATATATATATATATATATATATATGTTTTTTTCCATCTCATATTATAAAAACTAAGTTACATAAATATCCAATAATGAGTTTTTTTATGGGGAAATTTGACGAAATGACCTCAAAGATGCGGATATTTGATCTGGTGGTAAATTATAATTTTTATTGCTTTTGTGGTCTTTTTATTTTTTTTTGACGAAATTGCCCTTGTAGCGAAAGACTAAGGGACTTAGCGTTTCTCTAAGTGAATTAGGTTTAGTATAAATACTCTAATTTTTTCATTTACTTCATTTTCTTTCTCTCTCTTCTCTCTCTTCTCTTGTTCTTTCTTTGACGGCGACGGAGGCGGCGGCTACGGCGACGGAGGCGGCGGGGCTTACATGATCTTGATTTCAAACTGTAACCTAAATCGATTTATGTTTTTATTTACACGATCTTCATTTCAAACCCTAACCCTAAACTTATTTTGCATTCAGATGAAGGATTTGAAGGTCGAAGAAAAAAGGAGAAGAAGATCTTCATTTCAAACTTTAACCTAATTCGATTTATGTTCATGTTTCCATTATTTTATCTTCATTTTAAACCCTTCGATTTAACCTATTCTTATTTGGTTCATATTGGTTCCGTTTCAGGGAAGATTCGCTAAGTGCTTACCGTTTCGCTAAGTGCTTATCGTTTCGCTAAGTGCTTACCGTTTCGCTAAGTGCTTACCGTTTCGCTAAGTGCTTACCATTTCGCTAAGTGTTTACCGTTTCGCTAAGTGCTTACCTTTTTGTTTCTTTAGTTGTTAAGAATTGTTTTTGTTATTATATGTTATCCCCGCAACGGCGTTTCTTTTTTAGACCTTGTTCGGATAAGGGTATGAAAAAAATGTTTTATGCAACTAATTGCAAATTTCACTGAAATCTCTTGCATATGGTGCAGACTGATAAAGAGTCAAAGATGAGGAGCGATAATTATAATCCATTTTTTGAAGATCATCACTCCCATGAGTACAGATACTGAGCTTTGCGACTTATTGTTGTCTTTATGATGAAGACTCTTTGTTTTGATCGGGATGGATGGAATGATGTATTATTATTATTATTAGTTATGTGTGTGTGAATGCTACTTAAGATTAAGATGATGACGATGTTTTACTGTTTGTTGCAGCAAATACAGTTCATGTTCTTTCTTTTTATAAGGTTGCTAGAGACAACTAAACTAAACTTGGTTATGTAGATATAATTGTTTTAACTTGTGTGCTTCTTGTGGCATTAATATATAATGTTCCTTTTTTCAGTACTTTTGACATTCATCATCTTTTTATTTTGATTGTTTTTATATATGATTAAAAAAAAAATTCTAGAGTTTACTCTTAAAAAGTATATTAGTTATTGTAAGACGTGAGAAAATAGACTATAAATATCTAAAAACAAACCACAAATATATCACTATATTAACTGTGATTTTATGATGGGGATTTAGTCGTCGCGATCTCTTTAAGATTCAAGAGGTACTCTTCGTGACACTTTATTCCTACTATCGGGTCGGTTTTGATACAAGTATCGTTACCCTTGAAGAAATATACTAAAAGTACCTCAAGACCAGTATAATCAAGCTCAAGAGGGTATTTATAGTTTATTAGTGAAGTACATATTTACAGTAACTAATACAAATAAACAAATAATCTTTGCTCTTGCTAACACTACAAAAAGCTTCGGAGCTCCTGCTAGCACTACAAAAAGCTCCGGTCCTTTCCTCGGGTTCATAGAGTCGTGTTTCGTTTACCAACAACGGAGGACCCCACAATACAGGTAGCAACAACAGTTAGGAACAAGATGTCGTCAGCCTTAATGAAACTCCAAAAGAACATTTATTGGAAAGTCTATTGTGTTTTTTTCGCTTCTATTTCTGTTTCCTCTTAGAGGAGATCAACATTTTTTAATTCCATCATATTCTTTGAAAGCATTTATGCTTTGTTCTAATTTAATAACATCATATTCAAAAAAATGTTATCTAATAAGTGTAAGATAACGATAGCCTGAAAAAAATTGATCAATAATATAAAATTTGGTGGCAAAAACATATACAAATGCTAGACAAACCAAATATAGCGAATGATGAGACTGCTGGTTGATGAAATAGCTAGACAACTCGATATAGCAAACATATTAGTAAATGTGTTTTAAAATCAAAGTTTCATCGAAATGGATGTAAAGAAAAAACTCGTCATTATCTGTAATGACAATATTATCTGATTTATTTTCAGAGAACATCATCTATTATTGCAGCCAAACTTGAACATATACAAACAAACAAAAGAAGTAAGAAAAGAGAATTGTGATCAAATTCATTAGTAAACAATGGCAATTATAACAATGACAGAATTACAACAACCATAACCAAAGTTACAAAGCCAAAAAACATCAACTTCATCACATCCCACCTCTCTTTCTTTCTTTCTCTCTAGCTATATTCAAAAATTACAACAAATTATCTTCCTTCAATCTCCCCTGTCTGGATGATGTATATGTTTCTTCTCCATGTCTTGACGGGAATTGGGAAAAAAGTAGAAGAAGATTACCTCAAATCCAGCGCTTGCGTCCTTCTTGTGAGTTATGAGCTCCTTGAAACCACCTATCTCATCCTACCACTGCTGGACCTTTAGTGTTGCATGCAGTTCAGTTCATTCTCAACAATGTTAATCATCTATCATCTATCTACTACTGCTCTTAACTCTTTTTATAAATCAAACAAGTTAACAGCAAATAAAATATAAAGGGATTGATGAAATTGTACATACACAGGGAGCAAAGGATCAGACAGACTTTGTCCAAGATTATCTATCATCTATCTATCTACTACTGCTCTTATTTTCGTTTCTTGATTATCTAAATACATAATGATCTCCAATATACACCATAAGAAAATATATCTATGTACTTTAAAAGAGATGGGAAAAGAGATCTCCAACGCTTAACATATCCTTTGTATTATGTATAATCTTCAAAAGAGATGGGAAAATCTCTAGATAGCTTAACAATGCATAATAATAATAATAATAATAATAATAATAATAATAATAATAATAATAGTAATAATAAGAAAATAGGGTTCAATATATCCATTTCGAAATGCTAAGCACTTAGCGAAACGCTAAGCACTTAGCGAAACGGAAAATAAACTCTAAACAACAGATTCGAAGATGCATAAACCAAACATCAATAATAAACTTGAAGTATCATAGGATAAACGTACCAAGTGGAACCGTGCTTGTGCTCGTCGTGGAGCTCATCGTCGTGGATTTTGCCGTCGCCGCTGGCCAATTTAGAGAGAAGGAGGAGAAGAGCGGGAAGAGAGAGAAGGAGAAAAAAAGAAATGAAAAAAATAGGGTGGGATATATTAAATAGTAAGGGTAATCTGGACATTTCACACATTACCACTTAGCGAAACGCTAAGCCCCTTAGCGTTTCGCTACAAGGGCAATTTTGTCAAAAAAAATAAAAAGTCCACGAACGCAATAAAAATTATAATTTACCACCAAATCAAATAACCACATCTTTGAGGTCATTTCGTCAAATTTCACTTTTTTATGTGGGCTATTTGAAAGTTTTTATAAAAAAATTGTTTAAAGGAAAATATGTTATTTTTGTTTTCAATTGATTGAATTATTATATTGTTCTATTATATTTAAATTTTATTAATAAAGTAAAAATATTTTGATCAGTAAATTGAGTAATTTAATAATTAAAAACTAATTTCAGAACAAATTTAAGTTGAGATATTAATATTTTGAATTCAAAAATTAAAAAAAAAAATTATAATTTACTTATAATTGATTTGATATATATATATATATATATATATATATATATATATATATATATATATAAATACATAAAAATAAAATATTTAAATTGGTTAGATATTATATTATTTAATATTTTGTGCCTCCAACTTGATTTGTGATCTTAACAATATTATGTAACAATTATAATATATAAACATTTTACCTCCCACTTGAATAAACATAACTCTAAATATAAGAAATAGTATGGGGTTTATACCATATATATATATATATATATATATATATATATATATATATATATATTAAAATACATAAAAATAAAAATATTTAAATTGGTTAGATATTATATTATTTAATTTTTTGTGCCTCCGACTTGATTTGTGATCTCAACAATATTATGTAAGAATTATAATATATAAACATTTTACATCCCACTTGAATATAAATAACTCTAAACATAAGAAATAGTATGGAGTTTATACCATATATATATATATATACCATATATATATATATATATATATATATATATTATATATATATATATATATATATTAAAATACATAAAAATAAAAATATTTAAAATGGTTAGATATTATATATATATATATATATATATTTTTACCTCCTACTTGATTTGTGATCTTAACAATATTATGTAAGAATTATAATATATAAACATTTTACCTCCCACTTGAATAAAAATAACTCTAAACATAAGAAATAGTATGGGGTTTATACTATATATATATATTAAAATACATAAAATAAAAATATTTAAATTGGTTAGATATTATATTATTTAATGTTTTTGGCCTCCAACTTGATTTGTGATCTTAACAATAATATGTAACAATTATAATATATAAACATTTTACCTCCCACTTGAATAAAAATAACTCTAAACATAAAAAATAGTATGCGGTTTATACCATATATATATATATATATATATATATATATTAAAATAAATAAAAATAAAAATATTTAAATTGGTTAGATATTATATTATTTAATTTTTTGTGCCTCCAACTTAATTTGTGATCTTAACAATATTATGTAACAATTATAATATATAAAAATTTTACCTCCAATAAAAATAACTCTAAACATAAGAAATAGTATAGGGGTTTATAGCCCATATATATATATATATATATATATATATTAAAATACATAAAAATAAAAATATTTAAATTGGTTAGATATTATATTATTTAATTTCTTGTGTCTCCAACTTGATTTGTGATCTTAACAATATTATGTAACAATTATAATATATAAACATTTGACCTCCCTCTTGAATAAAAATAACTTTAAACATAAGAAATAGTATGGGGTTTATACCATATATGTATATATATATTAAAATACATAAAAATAAAAATATTTAAATTTGTTAGATATTATATTATTTAATTTTTTGTGCCTCCAATTTGATTTGTGATCTTAACAATGTAACAATTATAATATATAAACATTTTACCTTTCACTTGAATAAAAATAACTCTAAAAATAAAATATTATGCGATTTATACCATAGAGTAATATTTTAGAATGAAATAAAAAAAATATATATATTTATAAACTATCCCCACTGAGTATTAACGCACACCAAAAAACATTTGGCAACCAATTGGCCCATGTGTAGGGTCCATTAGATAAAGTCAAAATCTGAAATCCAAAAAAGAACACAAATTATTTTCTATTGAAACAAAGTAAAAATTATGTAATATATCTTAGACTTGTTTTTATAAGTTTTTTATTTTATTTTTATTAAATTAAATTTTCAATTAATCACTTCTAACTAATTACATTACTTATTTTATTAATCAAAATATTAAAATATCTATTAATTTAAATTATTATTTTATATTTTATTTAAATATATTAATACTCTTTAAGTCTTTTTACCAAAATAATCATTATCTCCTCAAAATCATTATCTATTATTCAATTTTTCTCTATCTATATTTTTAAAAAAACTCATAACCGAACAAGGACTTAGAGCATCAGAAAGCGGCACATGTTGTACTTGGGGAAAATACTTCAATGCTTAAGCCCACCCTCTTATCTAAATAATTTAAATGTGAATTTTATTTATACTATTTTAAATAAATAACTAATCTATACTATTATAACTAATATTCCTATATTATAGGAATTTTTGAGAATTTAAACTCTTAAAACGTGTTAATATAATTAAAATTTGAGAATTTCACCCTTAAAACATGTTAATGTAATTATAACTTAAAATATTTTTATAATTTAAAATATATTATAATATTTTATAATTAATATTCCTATATTATATATTATAGTAAAATTTTAAAATATATATTTATTTAATGTTATTATAATGTTACTTAAAAATAGTAAAAAAAAATAGTATAATTAAATATATAACTAATATTTTTATATTATATTATATTATATTATATTATATTATAATGAAAATGTCAGAGTTGAGCATGACCGGCATAGAGGGCACTGCCCTCCTTTTGCTTTTACCTACTGTGCAAAAAATGAAAAAAAAGCAATGACCTGCCATTTTTCTCGCTGTCCGATGCGGCTTCACGTTGTCCGTTGCGGGCACAAGTCATGCGCTGGAGATGCTCTTAAGGATGGTCGATTTTTGAGGTCCCAATGTTTAGTAAGATTTTCAAGACATGCCCTGACTCAGATCAAATTTGTCTTATAAATTGGATCGTGTCTGCCACACTTCACTCACTCGACTTGATTGCTTTGATTATTAAGACATTATCACAAAATGAGTTTTATTGGGTTTCAACTATGAAAAGAAAATGTTCAAATTGTATCTAGCAATATTTTAACTAAATGGTTGCTCGCATTTGAGAGTGCATAGAATATAAAGAATTTTGATGTTCTAATTTTGTTTTCAAACAGATAAATCAGTGATTGGTTTCTGATGTAAAATTCAGCCATAAGTCACATTAGTGAAAAAGAAAAAGAAAAAGAATATATAAATAATTAAACTATTTTTTTTTCTATTCTGCTTAGTCTTCGTCAAACTTACGGTTGGAGGGTCAAACAATATCCTTTAGGATTGAAATTTCGTCGGGAGAGGTTGATAACTCATTCTTCTACGTTTACAACGGTTAAATAGAGGTGTAAACATCTTTAGGTTATATTTTAGTGGGTTGAAGTTGCTGTCCAATTTTAGTTTTATTGTCTTTGATTTTGAGATTAAAAAGTACAAATTCTTTTGGTTTTGTTTTTGATCTTTTTGTGAGGTTGAATGTTATTAAAAATGTTTGTAAGTTTCACATTGGGTCATAGTGGAACTTGTTTTTTTGGATTTGTAGTTAAGCGGTTTTTACTTATTGATTTGAGAATGTTTTCTAAGTAAAAGATTGTGTATTCATTTTGTTATTTTATTTTTCATTTTTTTCATTTTGGTTTATTTTCTCTCCAACCAAGTAGGAATCAAATATAGGATTATTCCCAACATGTTCGGGGTTGTCACTAATTATTTTTTTTTTTTGGCTAATATGATTATGTTAACAAATCATATTTTTATTAGGGAGACCTAACAAAAATGTAGTGTTTGTAAATCATACAAGTATATATATATATATATATATATATATATATATATATATATATATATATATATATATATATATATAAATTATTATTATTATCAATAACCATTAATGTTTGACCCAATTTAAATATAAACGGTCCATCTCACCCAAACAAGTTAACAAACACATGCATGTCCATAATCTCGACCGGAGGACCCAGCCGAGCATAAACACAATGTTACTAATTTTGTGGACATACCAAGCTACCCTCTTCCGATCTCTTTTCAAATATAAATCTAAAATTTCACGAATAATTTAGGTAACAAAATATTTTATTGGACATCTAATTTTCCAAAGTAAATAGACATTGTTTCGATGAGTGAGTTAGTTTTCAAGTTCTTGTAAGCGTATTTCCCATTCGTATATATATAAATACTTACCTGAAATTCTAAATTATGTGTTATTCGTTGACAAATTCAAATGTAAGTAAGGTTAACTTTTTCATGTAAGTTAAAAAAAAAAAATTCATATGTAAGTAAGCTTAATCTTTAAAAGTAGTTTTAATTTATTTAAGACATTTTTATTACCAAACTATTAAAATAACTATTTGTAAGAGAAATCAGAGACATCCATAAATTCATATTGGGTGGACTTAAATTTTGTGTAATAATTTAAATATAAATAAGACGTTATATTATAACATTTAAATAAAACATAAAATTTATCTATAATAATATATATATATATTTATAACTTTAGTTAAATACATTACAAAATTTGATGACTTTGTGACGTCAATTTTTGATAAGATTATTGACGAAAACAACTTTAGCGATGAATATTGCGACGTAAAACAAATGCGCTAAATAGATCATCGGTAATAGGGTGACGGTTTTGCATATTTGGGATGATAAATAGTCGAATACTTTTTTAGCGATCAATTGCTTGTGACGATATATTGTGATGAATTATTTGTGACGATATTTTGTACGAATCATTTGTAACGATATTTTGTGACGAATAATTGTGATGATATTTTGTGATTAATATTTGTAACAATATTTTGTGACAAATCATTTGTAATGTTATTTCCACGATAAATTATTTGTGATTAATTTTGCGATGAAATATATTTTATGACGTAATAATTATTTTGTCAAAACTTTGTGAGAAAACATTTTTAATTTTATTTTGTGACAAAATTACAAAATCTTTAAAATTACGTTTTTTAAAATGAATTACAAAATAATTTTTTTCATAAAGTATATTGGTAAGTAAAATTAGAATAATATTATTTAAAAATTCAAAATAATAGAACAACTTAATCAAAATATTTCATAAACAAATTATCAATATATATTAAAAAATGCCTTCATGAATGCCTTCATCTTTGCATCAATAATTCAAGAGAAGTTCAGCAATTATTTATCTCTTTCTTGCAATTTGATTTAATATTCTTCAATTTTTTTAATCCATTTTTTACTCTTTAAGCTTCAATTCTTTGATCTCATATTTCAATATTGTAATTTATTGTGAAACTTGGGAAGATAGGTGATTGTTTTTTGGATAAACAATATTTTTTACTTTCCCATTTCAAATATCCTCCCTTTCTTAGGGTCACCTCTTAGGGTCACCGACTGAGATACACATTACTCATCTAGAGTGGAGTTCTTCACAACTTCACTTGCATGACCCATCTGGGTCATTGACTTTGTTGAAATCGAAAAATTTATCCTATAAGGTAAATTGTTTGTGTAAATAATTTTCTTCTAATGTGAACAATAACTAATGTTGAAAATAAGTAGTAAGAAATAATTCTATAAGTTAACAAATTTATTCATAAGAAAACCAAACTCATAACTAAGGTTCAGCTCATAGTTTCTAAACAGCTCGCATCAGTGATGATTGTATTAGATAACACGAAAGGAAGACCAACATGGCACGTCAGCCCGATGCTTTCATTGCTCTTTCTGTTAGTTACATAATTAATTAAATTAATTATTAATATTAATCCAACCTTAATCAAATTTATTATATATTATTACATATTAACAATCTTTAGATGTGGATATGGAACCTGGAAGAGATATTTGGGATCATAACATGGTCCCAACTATGTTTTCATTTCAAGACAATAAGTCTCTCTTATATTTCTTTTGAGATTTTGAAATAAATTATTTAAATTCTATTACGAATGTTGGATAGAAAAAATTGCAAGTTGAAGTTGTAAACACAACTTATTGTTAGGATTGTTCGACAAAGGAGTGGAGGAAGATTTCATTTATCCTTCGGCCAAAAAAATTGTCATCACTATCCTAAATATCTATAGGTTAACAAATACATTCACATACACTAAGCAAAGAACAAAACTCATAACTAATATGACTAAATCATAAAGGTTCAGCTCATGGTTTCCAAACAACTAGCAACATTTTGTTTCACACAGAGAAAAAAAATACTCGACGAAAACTTTATTAATACAAAATTTTGAACATTTAAAAGAAAATAATATGTCTATCATATCTGGGCAGATTTGGGTCAAGCTCACAACTAAATAAGTTACATCCAACCTTAGCAATTTAAAAAATAGGAAAGTAAAGAGACAAATTTTCTTTTACATCATCTATGAATTAACTTGTTTTAAATCAACAATTCAAATAGAAAATAATATCAAAATAGAAAATGGTTACTTACCATCAGTGTTACCATCAGTGTTGACCCAAAAATTGGGATACCCAGACCTAAGGTAGAAAAACGTGAAAAAAATTTGTTGCCTTAATTTTATTTTTAAAAAAATTATTTTTGGTGAGATTTAAACATATAACCAAATAAAAGTCTTATTTTACATCATAAACCACTATATTACACATTTTAATGTTAAAACAATTAATAAATTTAACTAAATAACATATTATTATTATTAAATAGGTTGTCTTAGGGGATGTGCTTCCCTAGCCCATGGGCTTGTTGGGCTTACCCCATGGCCGACCATACTTACCATAGATATGGATGCATGTGGACCACTCCAAGTACCATCATTCTTTTGATATGTTTCAGAAATATTTCTATCATGTTTGGTGGCCTACCTAGTTCAATAGCATTTGTTGAAAAATATATAATTTAGCTTAAAATCACGGTGAATTTAATACATATAAAAAATATTTAAATCCTTAAATTATCATTCTCCGTTTATACTCACGAACATTAATAGATCCTCCACAGTATGTCGCTCCTGCATTTGCTGCAAAATTTATTTCAGGACCCCGTTTTGCTTTTCTATATTTTCTATGTACTTTGCATCAACGACAAAAACTATCATCCTAAGAATGAAAGTGAAATAATAGCAACCGTAGTGAAATGCATAACAATAACGTAAAAGTAAGAAAGAACGACAAAAGAATCTTACCCAGGTTTGGACCAACAATGTCGTACGTAATGATTTCGGAGAATCGATTCAATGGAGTTTTAATGGCGATTACAAACTCTAACTCTCTCTGTTTGTTTTAGGTTTTAGTCTCACACACTTTTCTCGTTTATAATATATATATATATATATGAGCTTTTAGAATTTATAATTAGGGTAAATATCATGTGATATATTTGATATCTACACCATGATATGATTTCATGGCAATTTAGTTGACATTTCCATAATAATATGATTTGATTGACATTTTCACCATTTTGTGATTTCATTCTTGTGGTCTCACCTTTTAGAACTCACGTGTTGTTCAAAATAATATGACGCAAATGTGGAGATTTCTTTATCAAGATAAACATTACAAATCGAGGCTTCCCCTTTTACTTTATTTTTCATCTTCTTCTTTAAATGATGTAAAAACCTGCTAAATAATTTATTAGAAAATATCAATAGTGTATTATTTATAAATATTTTGTACCTTTCAAATTGAATATATATTAAACAAGACCACCAACCTTAGATTAATGAGGAACATTTACCAAAAGATACTTCACTGAGTCGAGATGTTTATTTTTTTACTAAGTTGCAAAGAATCAATGAAATATCAACTTCCAATTTTTCAATGTTTGAAATATTCAACGTTGTGGAGCAAATGTCATAAAAGAAATTAATTAAATCTATCAATATGCCCCTCACACACCTTGATAGTAATCTTTTCAAAAGCAATTAGAACTAATAATTCCATGAAGATATGACAGTCATGGATTTTTTAACCGAGTCAACTTGCATTCATCAAAATTAATGCATCTTACAATGTTTGAAATAAATCCATCTGGAAATTTCAAACTTTTAAGACATTCAAACATGGTTCGATTTTCTTCTTTCGTCAACGAGGATGAACATGCAATGTGGGGAGATTGTAATGTAGGAACTCGCATTAAAGTTGTCCTTTGTCTTTCCCTTCACATTCATCATAGTATTGATGATATTATCAAAAGAAATTTTCTTTATATGTATCACATCAAGATTATATTATAACGAACGAGTGATTGACTCCAATAAGAAAGGTCCCAAAAAAAATTTTTTTTTTTTCATTTTTCAAGACATAGAAACCTTACGCTGTGTCTAAAGGATTTTCCATAGGAGTGGAAAAATCACTAACCTTCGACGATGATGAGATTTTACCTCTCTTAAAAATTAGAAAAATAAATAAAAATAATTAAATAATAAAGAATTAGTAGAATATGAATTAGTAAAATAAATTTAAGATATTAATATAAACGACTTCCAGATAAATTGATAAAAGAAGCAATGATAAAATTATAAATAGAATTAGACTATATATGAAAAATGACAAATTATCTAGATGGTCCTCGAATTACTCTGATCGCTCACTTTTAGCCCTCAGATTGGTTTTTGAAATAAATCGCCCCTTTAACTTTTAGAAAGGTCATCAATCAATGTCTCTTCCGTCAACTTTTTGGTTAAACATAACTTAAAATATTATTTTTTTATATATTATCTTTAATCTTATTTTTTATATTTATATATATAATTATTAAATCGCTTATATATATTATTATTAAATTTTATATTTATATAATTATTAAATCTTTTATATAATGTATAGATAATATATATATTATTTATTTTTATCTATATCTATATAAAATAAAGTTTAAAAATAATTTATATGTATTATCTTTAATTATTAATTATATATATATAAATATAAATTTATATAATATATATTTTAAAAAATAATTTGAAGGTTAAAAATAATTAATAGTTAGAAGGTTGATTTTAATCTTCAAATTATTTATAAATATATATATATATATATAATTAATTAATGATTAAAGATAATACATATAAATTATTTTTAAACTTTGTTTTATAGGTATAAATATATATATATATATATAATAGATTTAATAATTATATAAATATAAAAATTAATAATAAAAGGTATATATATATATTATTATATATAAGCAATTTAATAATTATATATATAAATATAAAAAATAAGGTTAAAGATAATATATAAAAAAATAATATTTTAAGCTTAAGCCGTTATGTTTAACCAAAAAGTTGACGGAAGGGTTATTTATGACTTTTCTAAAAGTTGGAGGGGCAATTTGGTTCAAAAATTAATTTGAGGGCTAAAAGTGAACAATCGGAGTAATTCGAGAGCCACCCAAGTAATTTTCCCTATGAAAAATGATAGGGATATGAAATTTGTAAGAGATAATGTGAAAGAAAATGAGGTGGCCCAATACTGAAAAGATAAATAAATTTTTTTATCTTTCCTCACACGTTTTCATTTTTTAACCAATAACGTAATATCACGTCATTTCCTCTTTCATCCCCTCTCTTAATTTCCATCCAACATATTTACAATGAGCGATTTTAAAAATTAAAAATTTTATTTAGAGAAAAAGAATTAAAAAAAATTATGATAACAAAAAAAACAAATCTTATTAATTTCTTTTTCTTATTATGATTTAAAAATTTATCAAAAGTTATTTTAATCATTTAGTTTTCACATATAAAATATTTATCAAAATAAAATCACATTTATTTTTTATTTAATTATTTAAAAAATTATACTATAAAAAAAAATTAAATATATATATATACTCGGATTTAGTTTCAAGAATGACTAACCTGACCTCACATTCTTTATATTCCGTATTTATATTCCGTATTGGAAATTAAACTTTGAATTTAATAGAATTTCTCTAAGAAATTTCCTAAGAATTTCATACTCGAAAAGATCTAGAACTTTTGTCCCATTTTTGTCCCATGTAATGCTGGAATATTATATAAAAAATTATTTTTAAAATACTTTTTAAATAATTTAAAAGTTTTACTTTTGAAGTAGACATTTATTTCGGGTCGATCTATTTCCCAAAATATTTTTGTTATACAAGGTCTTTTAATAGGGTATGGTAAGTGTTATATCTCACTTCGTGTGGTGTTTAAGATTGATATAAAAAAGCATTTGAATCGATTAGATGAGATACAATTCATGTATTTCTTTCAACTTTTGGATTCTCGATTATTTTCATTGATTAATTATGCAATGCGTCTCATCTCTTCATTTTGTTATTTGTGTTAATGATATTCATGGAGGTTTCATTAAAATAGAATGTGGAGTGAGACAATGAGACTCTCTCTTTATATATTTTTTTGGCTTTATCATATAGATTCTTGATTATGTTTTTGAAAAATTCAACATACATCTTTCACCCACATTGCAAGAAGGATGCCATTAAACACATTTGTTTTGCGGACGGTCTATTTATTCTGGCCCATGTAGATGTAGATTCAATAAATTCAATTAAGCAATCATTATCTATATTTTCTAGTGTTATAGATTTATTCATCAATGAGGAAAAAAATTTGGCATTCTATGGTGGTATTAAAGATGGCGTTTTCAAATTATGGGAATTAAGGAGGGATCTTTTTCTGTAAAATATATTGACGTTCATTTATTGTCCAAACAGTTACTTGTGTCACATTGCAGACCGCTGGTAAAAAAAAGGTGAAGAACTCGATCTTGGGATGGGCATCCCAAGAGACTGTCATATTCGGTGAGAATTGAGTTAATCAAAAGAGTTACTATGGGTATTATCAGGTATTGGGCTCAACAGATCGTTATTCCAAAGAAGGTTATGAAGGAACTTGATCGTATTATAAGTGATTTCATATGAGGCAGCCAAGGCCGGGAGGAAAAAGTTAGTCGGGAGCAAGTATGTACGCTGAAAGAGGAAGGTGGTCTAGGTATTAACAACTGGTTGAGTGGAATAAAGCCCTAATTTATTGACACCTTTGGACCCTTGAGGAGAAGTAAGATTCATTATAGATGAGATGGGTCCATTCAAGGTTAATGAAAGAGGAAGTTAGTATGTGGACGTGCAAAATCAAGTAGGGAGTTACTTACGTTCAAAACAAGAGGATGCTCATATGATACATAATATGTTATGTATGATAAATGTACTTTGTTTTGGCATTCCCCTTAGTTTAAAAATCAGCCCATTCTTCTTAGGAGAATTTTGGGAGAGTTCAAATTAGAGAAAGGATTGTATGATGGCTATTGTTCATGATGTTGATGATGAAAATTGAAATTTCCTTTTAAGGCGAATTCCAAAAGTTGTGAGAACTCTAAATTTGATTTAAAGTAGTCAGTTTAATGATGTTGCTAATTTGCATGCTTAGAAATATGAAAACGATGGCAAGTTTGTTTCGAATATGGTTTGTGATATCATTCGTTCTAGAGGGCAGCCAGCTGGTTGGAATCATGTGGTTATTAGCATTTTAGACCTTTATTTTTATATATTTTATTATTTAGTCTCTTTGTTGGCTTATATATAAGTCTTTCATTGTTTTCTATTCTTAACACATTAATCAATAATAAAACCCTAGTTTCTCTTTTCTCTGTTTTCTATCATGGTATCAGAGCCACCATTCATTTATAGGGCTTGATTTGTTGGGATCGAGGGTTTTGCAACGATTCTTATGCTTCTACACCGAAGGATTAATTTGTTACGGTATGTCTCTTGTTTTGCTTCCGCACTGATTAATTGCAGCTCCTAGGGTTTGTTTGTTGGCTTGTGAATTGGGGATTTTGTTTGTTTGGTTCCTTTGTCGCTTGGATCTCGTTTGCTTGTTCGTTATGGTTGTTCGTAAAGACGATTCTCTTTAGTCTATTAGTGTACAGTTGGATGGGAAAAATTATTTGTATTGGAGCTATGTGATGAAAATTTTTTTGAAGGTAAAATCGATGTAGGGTTATGTTACGGGTATGAAAATGCCACCTACCGATAAGGCTGCAGAGACTTATGCAACAATGCTCGATGTTTGGGAGGCCGATAACTCGAAGATCATCACGTGGATAAACAATTCCTCACACATTCGATTGGGGTTCAGTATGCAAAGTACGATACATCCAAGCACGTTTGGGACCATCTTGCTCGTCTTTATACACAGTCTAATTTTGCCCGACAATTTCAGTTGGAAACGGACATTCGTGCACTCAAGCAGAATAATTTGTGTATCCAAGATTTTTATTCCTCCATGTCTGATTTGCGGGATCAGTTGGCTCTTACCGAGTCTGAGGAGTTACGAGTATTGGCACCTTACATCACACATCGAGAGCAACAATGCTTAGTTCAATTTTTGGTTGCTCTTCGATCTGATTTTGAGACTTTGCATGAATCAATCTTGCATCGGAACCCTTTGCCTTCAGTTGATTCGGTTGTCCATGAGTTGATAACTGAGGAGATACGAATCAAGACTCGACTTGACAAAGAGCATAACCCAACATTTACTTCATTCGTTCTTGCAACTCCACATAATCCCTCTAGTAATCATCCGAATCGATTGAACTCACGAGTGACTATGGATGAATGTGCTTTCTGTAAGAAGAAGAGTCACTGGAAAGGCCAATGTCCTTTGTTAATAAATAAAGGTAAACAACCGCACCAACAACAACAATCGCAACCACAACATTAATCACAAAGACGCCCTCCACAATCATCATCTCATTTGCCCCCATGGAAACATACAAGTCAAGCATTCCAAGCTAGTAGTGTATTGAATCCACCTCCTATAGATCCATCGATGATTGAGTAGTTTCAAAGGTTTCTCATTTCGCAACCTCATGTTAGCGTCTTCTCATGTCGGTTTGTCTTCTTCCAATACCTCTGCTTCCTCAGGTATATATTCTTTTGTTTGGGTTCTAGGCTCTAAGGCCTCTCATCATATGTCTCCTGAATTGTCTTCTTTTGATTCTTTGTCACCAAACTCGTCTATCTCGGTTGCAACAGTTGATGGTACCCATATGCCATTAGTAGGAGTCGGTTCTATTAATACACACAGTTTAACTCTTCCAGATGTCTATTATATTCCAAGTCTTACCCTAAATCTTGTATCGGTTAATCAATTGTGTGACTTGGGATATTCCGTCTTCTTTTCTAATTCCACTTGTTATGTGCAGGATCCACATTCTCATAAGCTGATTGGGACATGCCATAGAAGAGGAGGATTATATGTGTTGGATGAACTTGAAGTACCAAAAATAGCTATTAGTGCTGTTTCTACTATGGATTTGACATCTTTTCATTTGAGTCGCTCTTCTTCTACCTTTTATTTATGGCATTCTCGTTTAGGACATATTTCAGGATTCCATTTAAAATTTTTGGTTTCTACTGGAGTTTTAGGTGATTTGAAAACTGATGATGTTTCTGATTGTAGTGGTTGTAAACTTACTAAATTTTCGGCTTTGCCTTTTAAAACAAGTTTATCTTCATCTTTTGCTCCATTTGATCTAATTCATTCTGATGTGTGAGGACCTTCTCCTTTACCTACAAAAGGTGGTTCCCGTATTATGTTTCGTTTATTGATGATTGTACTCGTTATATTTAGGTTTTTCTTATGAAACGTCGTTCTAAATTTTTAGGTAAATTTCATACTTTTAGAGCTCTTGTCAAAACTCAGTATTCGTCTGTCATTAAATTATTTTGTTGTGATTTGGGTGGGGAATACACCTCTAATGATTTCTCTAGGTTACTTGCTTCTGACGGAACTCTTCATCAAAGTTCTTGTTCAGACACCCCTCAACAAAATGGTGTTGCAGAAAGAAAACATCGACATATTGTTGAAACAGCTCGCTCTCTCTTATTGTCTGCCAATGTTCCTAGTGTCTTTTGGGGTGAAGCCATCCTCACTGTTGTACATCTTATTAATATGATTCCAACATCTCACAACTCAGGTTTGTCACCGTTTAAAAAGCTTCGAGGATATGCTCCTGCTTATTCCTCATTATGTGTCTTTGGTTCCGCTTATTTTGTATTACGTCCACACGTTGAGCATAGCAAATTGACTTCACGATCTGTAATGTGTGTTTTCTTGGGGTACGAGATAGGACAGAAAGGTTATCGTTATTTTGATCCCGTCAGTCAAAAATTATATGTCTCCCGTCATGTTTTGTTTCTTGAGCATATTCCATTTTTTTCCATTCCTATAAATTCTCATGATATGACTCACATAAACTTTGTTAGAATTGATCCTTTTACGATTGATGATGAGGTGATACCTCCTACTACAGATTCTAGTACTACAGAGGTGACACCTCCTACTACAGACTCTAGTACTACAATTCCTGACACATATCTTCCTCCCTCCATGGTCTCTCAATCTCCTCCCGATTATGTGGATCCTCCACCTCGTCAGTCAACCCGTATACGTAAGTCAACCAAACTTCCTGATTTTTCTTATTCATGTTACTCTACATCTTTTGCTTCCTCTTTAGCATCTATTCATTGTTTGTATGAGCCATCGTCCTATCGAGAAGTTGTTATTGATCCTCTTTGGCAGTTTGCTATGGCTGAGGACTTGCAGCACTACATCAAACACATACTTGGGATTTGGTTTCTTTACCATCAGGAAAACGACCTATTGGTTCTCGATGGGTATACAAAATCAAAACCAAGTCTGATGGGTCTATTGAGAGATATAAAGTCCGAGTCATTGCTAGGGTTTTTTCTCAGGAATATGGCATGGATTACGAGGAAACTTTTGCCCCAGATGCGAAAATGAAAATAGTTCGCACTCTTATTGTCGTCGTTTCCGTTCGTCGGTGTAATATAACTCAGATGGATGTTAAGAATGCTTTCCTCAATGGAGATCTTCAAGTAGAGGTTTTTATGGTTCCTCCACCTGGTGTCCCTCACAAACTTAGTGAAGTTTGTAAGCTCCAGAAAGCTCTCTATGGGCTTAAACAAGCACCACGCGCTTGGTTTGAGAAATTCTCTACTGTGATCACTTCAATAGGATTTCATCGTAGTCATCATGATTCGGCATTGTTCATCAAGTGTACAGATCGAGGTCCTATTCTTCTATCTTTATACGTTGATGATATGATTATTACAGGTGATGATATTGACGGGATTGGGCTCTTGTAATCCGAGTTGGCTCGTAGTTTTGTGATGAAAGATTTGGGGATGCTACGTTATTTCCTTGGGATTGAGGTTGCTTCATCTCTAAAGGGGTATATTTTATCTCAGTCAAAATATATAGGTGATATATTTGATCGTGCTCGTCTTACTGAAAATAAGATTGTGGATACTCCAATTGAAACCAATGCTTGGTATTCCCTAACCGATGGCTCACCTTTGCCAGATCCAACCTTGTATCGTACTATTGTTGGCAGCTTGGTTTATCTCACCATCACCCGTCTTGATATTGCTCATTCTGTACACATTGTTAGTCAGTTTGTTACTACGCCTACTACAGTTCATTGGAGTGTCGTTCTTCGTATTCTCCGGTATCTTCGGGGAACTGAGTTTTAGAGCCTTCTCCTTTTTTCCTCTTCTTCCTTGGATCTTCGAGCATTCTTTAATGCTGATTGGGCTGGTGATCCCTCCGATCGCAAGTCCACCACAGGGTTTTGTATCTTTCTTGGTGATTCTTTGATTTCATGAAAGAGCAAGAAGCAAGATGTGATCTCTAGATCTTTCACGGAAGCTGAGTATCGTGTTATGACCTCTGCGACATGTGAGACTGTTTGGTTACGATGGTTACTTTCCAACATGCGAGTCTTTCTTCATGAGCCTACTCGTTGTTCTGTGATAATAAGAGTGCCATCCAGATTGCTCGTAATTCGGTGTTCC
The DNA here is from genome assembly GCF_907164915.1 of Impatiens glandulifera. Lineage (NCBI taxonomy): Eukaryota > Viridiplantae > Streptophyta > Magnoliopsida > Ericales > Balsaminaceae > Impatiens > Impatiens glandulifera. The sequence goes on from NC_061866.1 coordinate 1,973,387, forward strand.
ATGAGAGGACGAAACACATTGAGATTGATTGTCATGTTGTTCGACATCACTTTGCAATCGGTACCATCACATTGCCATTTGTTTCTTCCTCTGTGCAGATCGCCGACTTGTTCACCGAAGCTCTATCCTCTACTCGTTTTCGTTTTTTTGTTACCAAACTCTCAATGCTCATTGTTGTTGCATCATGAGTTTGACGGGGATATTAGCATTTTAGACCTTTACTTTTATATATTTTATTATTTAGTCTCTTTGTTGGTTTATATATAAGTACCCTAGTTTCTCTTTTCTCTGTTTTCTATTAGTGGTGTGGTCTTCAAAAGTTATTCCAAGGCATCCGTTTATCCTTTGGCTTACATATCGGGGAAGATTGGCTACTCGTGATCGTCTTAAAATGTTCATGAGCATTCCAGATTCTAGTTGTCTTCTATGTGTGGGAAATGAGGAAAACATTGATCATCATTTGGAGAATTCCCCTTTGTGTTCAAATTATGTAGTAATTTTTTCCTTTAAAACTTTAGTGAATGCTAAGACGAGAGTTGATAACTTCAACTCAAGTGTTTTTAAATGCTTCTTTGGCGCTATTATATTTCATGTTTGAATTCAGAGGATGATTAATCAAGTTTAGAAGGATGATGTTTAAATTCAGAGGATAATTGATCAAGCTTATAATATGATGTTATTGATTACAATTTTCTTATCCGTACATGAAGCATATTCCCACAAACGAACAAAATTGGGTCTTTAATCGGAGTTTGAGTACTTTTGTGAAATCATAAGCTTTTCAACTTTTAAGACACTTTAGATTGTTAAATTTTTATTTTTGTATTTTCTTTGTAATTAAACTCTTCAATTGTGTTGCGTTTGTTTTCCGTTTAAATCATTGCAAAGGGTTGTTTTACTTTGATCAAAACTCATGTTTTTCCTTTTTGGACTTTTTAATTGAGATGACGTTAAGTCGTTTAAAAAAAATGAATTTATTAGATAATATAAATATGATTAAAACTAAGTAATATTTATACTATCTTTGACATAAATAATTTTCTTTTATCACTCACATAAATCATACAATTAAGCTATCCCTTTTCTCAAAACAAAAACAAAAAATCTTTTTCCAATTTGACATACATTTTTTTTCCTAAGCACTAAAAGATAAAATGTAAGCAAGTGGATCAAATACGGCAAACCCACCAAACGAATTGAATCTCATATTCAAAACAACCGAGAAAATAAAGATTGATTTATTGCCAATTATCTTACCATAATCTATAATAGTCAAAGAAACGGTTGAACCACAACCTAGAATTCCCCTAATTCTGCATTAATTTCGCATACTATATATATATCTCTTAATAAAGTATATTAATTATTACTGATCATTATGAAATACGATAATAAACATTTACTTTTGTTGGCACTCACCACGGTGGCTGTATTAGCCGTTAGCCATGGCCAAATTAGCACACCATGTACTAACTCCATCATAAAAAACTTCACTCCCTGCCTAAATTTCATCACGGGAAGTAGTTCTAACGGCGGTTCTCCGACGACGGGCTGTTGCGAGGCGCTCAAGTCTATGATGACCGACAGTGTGGATTGTGCATGTCTCATTATCACCGGGAATGTCCCCATTCCTCTTCCTATTAATAGAACACTTGCCATTTCTCTTCCTAGTATTTGTCAATATGTTGGGACCGTTCCCATTCAATGTCACGGTCATGATTTATTTTAATTTATTTTATTAATAACAAATTACATTACATGTGAGGAATCTGATGTTTTTCTTGTATTGTTCTTTTCAGCCACCGCAATTTCTATTCCAGCTCCAGGTAATATATATTGCATTTCTTAATATTTGTTATGTGAAACATTTATTTATTTGTTGGTGTAAATTAAATGTATGCAGGACCTATATTGTTTGGACCAAGTTCATCGGCTAAAAGACCAGGGCCAGCACCGGTGCAGGCACCGACAGATCATCTTTTACCTCCCATGCCGCCACCGCTTACTTCTCCTTCTCCCAAAGGTAATTAAAAATAAATTGGTGTGAAAACTCGAAACCATGATTAGGGACATGGGATCTTATTCTGTATAATATATGTAATTTGAGTTCGGATAGGCTTGAAAAATATGTTAGATAAACTTAAAAAATTAACTGGAAATTCATAGATAAGTGTATTTTTTTTTTTTAAGAATCAAAATAATGAATATGAGATTATGTCATATTTCTGCCTAAAATATTCATCCCACCAAAATTTTAGCCTAGATCCGTACTCTTTATAATTAAACTATAATAAGATGATTTTATGGCACCAAAACTTCAAAAAGAAGGAAAGACATGATTCATTGAATATAGGTTATAAATATATAAATTAATTAAGTCAAAAATTAATTTTAAATTAAAGTTATCATTAGTCTAGTATATGACATTCTTTTATTAATATTTCCAATAGAGTTACATAATATATACATTACTTTTAGTTAATTAATATGATTTGATTCGTTTTGTTTCTTTCTATTTTTTAGTATTTTATGTTGTTTATTTATTAGTAAAAAAAAATAAATTGCTTTAAACTGAAGCTGAAGTTTTTGTGCAATTGTGTTACCTTTCAAAATAAAATAAAATTTTGAACTTACCTGTAAACTATTGTCACACTTGAATAATTTAATTGTCTTGACTTTTAAGTTTTGCCCATGACAGTTGTCATTTTAATGGGACCTTATATTTCACTTTTTCATAAAAAATAACAAAAAAAAAGAACTCTAACATTGAATTGTTGTTTTATATACTTGTCTCAATTCTAGTTAGGGTTGCATAACGGCATAAGTGACACGATTGTTAAGTTGTCTGTTAATTTTAATATTATTTGTAATGTACACATATTGTATATTAATACATTAAACAAATAATTGTTTCTAGCCACTTTAGCCCCCATGCACAAAATATAATTAATGATATAACTAATAGATATGTTTGTATTACTTGTGACTATTAACTACAAGAAAACAAGACAGTTATGCAGACTAGTTAAATCTGCATCTATATGTTTTTTTGTTAGCCTCAAAGGCAGTAGTATCTTCTGCTAAGGTGGCACCTACGCCAGCCACGTCATCATCGGAAGCAGAGACGCGTCCTCCATTGCTAACTCCGAAGGTCAGCGTGGTGAGGCCAAATACCGCATCTTCACCTCGATCAGGCAACCTCTCGCCGGTGACAATGATCCTCCTGCCGTTTGTGGGTACAATGTTGTTTTTGAGGAATTTGTAATAACCATGAGATTGCAATTGTTCGAGTTAATCATGTTTGGGACGGGTAAAATACATTTAGTTATATTTAAAGAAATGAAAAACAGAGGGAAAATACCATCATTTAATCCTATATTTCTATATGTAGTAATATATCCTAGTTTTCCAAAATATTATTAATTTCTTGTTAAATTGTGGTTATACACCCAAGTACATAATCAATAAAATGTGTAGATCTCATGTATGGTAAAAGAAAAAAACATAGATAACTATAAACAAAATAAAATTGAAAGCAAATCCATAAAGATCGTAACCTAAATTAAAGTTAACTAAATCGCAAGAGTAAAAAATAATTTAAACTTCATAAACAAGTGAACTATTATGAGAATATTGACTTACGATGATTGTCGCAGTCTTGTATCTATAAATTTTTATTTTAAATTTAGTAAGTAGTACGATCCTCGTACCTCGTATTCACGATCTTTCATTTCAACTTTAGATATTTATAATGAATATCAAAATAGTGAAAGTTTATTGATTTCTACATAATGTGTTATTTTGTAATTTTTAGATTTACAAGTCATGCAACATATATTAATTCAGAATGATGACAGGAGAGAGGATTTTTGGATTTACAAGTCATGAAATCTTTTGTTATTAATTTCAAAATATAAATAATCATACATACAACAGTTAGAGAGGTAGGGAGAAGGAACGATATCCATCCCATAATAACAGATTTGATCTAAAACAAGACATAAAAAGAAAACCACAACAATGTCCCACACATTTAGGGTTGCCCTTGAAATTAAGAAACCCCTCATCATTTCGTAAATATAAATAAGTCATCCATCCCTGACTTCAACGGGAATATTCATAGAACAAAAGAAAATTAGATTTTGTTACCACAAAAAATAACAAGACTAGTAGTTTCTTGTGCCAAAAGAAAAACGTGAGAATGAAGATGGTGGCGGTTTTCTTGATAGGCCTGATGGTCTTAACCACGGTCCATGAAACCGTGGCTGAGGATGCCATCTACAAGGCGTGCTACGCGAAATGTCATCAAGATTGCGTGGCGGCCGGTAAAGAAATTGTCTTTTGCGAAATGAATTGTGACGATAATTGTGATAGTCAAGAGCTTCTCGGTAAATTAATAAATTATTCCTTTATTATATACAAAACTTATAAGTGCTCTGTTCAATTATCTGATCTTAATTTTTTGGCGCAGAAAAGATGGAGAGACTAAAGAGTTCTAACTAAGGATCGAGAGCATTGAGGGGATGAAGGCAACAATTCATTATACTTATTATAAATATATTAATTTTTAATATTGCAATTGTTGAGATCTCATTACCAATATGAAAGAAATATATATTACTCAATTAAGAAATTTCACATTGTAATATTTATTTTGAAATGGCTATATATCTTTTGCCATTCATTTATAAAAATTCCTATTATACATGTTATATATATATATTGGCTGGTAAATTAATCATTTTCTGTCTTGTCATACAATCTTAAAATTTTTAATGTGATATTAGGAATAACAAAAAAAAAATATGAACTATTTTCAATAACGAATATTGTAAAGTCATTAACTTTGAAATTGAAAAATTCAAACATAACTGTAGACACCCATTTTTGCACTCAAAATTATTAAAATAAATATATTTGGTCTAATCTAATATTTATGCACAAATATTAGATTATAATATTTTAAGTAAATAACTAATCCTCGGCACTTTCAGGCTTATTTCGGGTTGATTTAAATGTTAAATTTCAAAAATACTTAAAATTTGGACGAACGAACACCTTCATGAGGATCGGCTTGAAAATTTATTAAAATGAGTATAATATTGTTATTGGACATTTTCGACAAAAATGTCTCCCGAGGTCCTTCTTTGAAATTAAATACGACTACACAAAATTTATAAAAATTAACTCATTCATGTTGTCCAAAGAATCGAAGATAATAAAAATTGACTATAATATCGTTTTCTTTTTAATTTTCAAAAAAACGCTCCGAATATCAAAAAAAAATATTGAAAATTTAAATTTTGGCACCAAAACGGTTTCCCACAGGACACATCACCCATCCGGTAATTAAATTAGTGAATTATCTTTATAAACTAATTATCTTTATTTAATTAATTACAAAGCCATGAGAAACTGTACATAGTCTGAAAATGAGTGTTAAGACGACATTACAAAATAAAAGACTCAAAATCCCTTGATTCCCAATTTACTAATGATATATTAAACCCAAACTTAGATTTTTCTTTTTAATGTTATATCATATTCAATTACAAATTTTCATATCAAATTATTAGAAACACATTCAAAAAATATTTGGCAATTTCTCGAATAAATTTAAATTATGCTTCAAAGTTAGATATGTTTTACAAAGCTTTTTAAAATTTAGAAAAGCTAGCCCGACTCTATAATAATAACCTTCACTTTAATTTACAACATTCTTAATAAGAATTGAACCGTGACGATGATCTCTTAATCACGACTCTTAATCATAAAGTTAAGAAATTAAGGATTATCATATTGCATTCATTAGGTATGTTATGAGATCTCAGATCGATTATATTTTGGGATATGGTACGGATGGCCGAAAGGTTTCATCGAAATAAAGAGTATAATCATCATATATGGTGCATTGGTATGAAAGCAAGGGAAAGGTATTTTTTTTTTTTAACATAACACAGACATGAATTGGCTTTACTAATTAATTAATTAATTAATTAATTACCACCACTACTTACTAAAGTTGGTTCATGAATGTGTGGAAATATGATAGTTCAACCAAAACAATTCAATTCTTGAAAATGTTTAATTATGTTGATATAAGATTTATCAAATTAGTGATGAACAAAAATTGGTAAACTCATAACCCAACACAATTTAATTATGTCAATATAAGAATGTATCAATTAGTCATGAACAAAAATCGACAAACTCATAACCCTTATGTCAATATGAAATTTTAGGTTGAGTCACTTTCGGTTGGATTTAAATTGTGGAATAGTTTGAGTTCGTGTCATTTGAATTACCCTAATACAAGATTCTTTTTTTTCTTGAACAAATATTCGGTCGGGGCTCTTTACTAATTCAGTCTTTAACTCTCGATAGATTTATTTTAAATGATTCATTTCATAAAATAAAATTGTTTAAACACAACGACAAAACATAACATAAAAAAACAGTTAAAAAAACATAAAATAAAATAAAAACATAATTACACTTAGTTTGGTCGAATGTCTTTAAGAAGAACAATAAGGTATTCACACAAATTTACAAGTTTTCGAATATAATCTTCGACGTCATTACGATAATATTAACTCACTCTATATATAGATATTGACCTCGAAAAATTCATTTTGAACATTTGTACATTGTATTTGCTGCTGGATTAATGAACATATTTATAACCATTATCATAAATATAGGATTTTTAAAATAAACAAATTTATTAAAGAAAATATGAATGGTCAAATTGAATAGAAAATGTTATTATATTAGTATAAGATTTACTCAGCCAATTATTACCTATGCCAACTCATTTTAATTAGTTGGATAAATATAATTTAATTTGATTTGGATTTGGATTGATTACATAATATTAGGTTATATATGGATAGATCTTTAAAAAAAACTATTGAACCCTACATGGATTGTTTGAAACATTTGATAATGATATTGAAAATAAACTTTGCGGATGAGTTAAATTCCTCCTTTTAAGATGTATTTATGCAAAACAAAAACATTCTTAACATCACTTTGAAGAAATAAATTCAATCATAACATATCAAAATCCTTTTACCTATCTCATATATAAGTTGTTCCAAATCTCCATGTTTTTAGCCCCAAGGGATTGTGAATATATACTTTTTTATTTATTGAGATATTACTCGTTATGATTACATCAAATTTGTAAATATTAATTTTCAGACTAACCCATTTTGAAAAACACGAAAAACACATCTCAAAGTCTTGAAACTAGATCTCTAAATATTGGTCTATATCATATGCATATATATTATATATACTTGCACATACATTAATCACATTCTTGATTAAGCACGCCTTGATCAACTTTCAGATGGATTGAATATAATAACCATCACATGCATCTCCTAAAGAAAGCAAAGAAAAGGTAATGGGGAATCACATGAGGATCTCTCTCATTATTCATTCTCTAATTACTTTTGCTTTCTTAATTACCCTATTGCAAGTATATGTATAGTACTATCTATGTCTTTGGGATCATGAATTTTCCAAATTAACATACAAATTAAATAATAAGCCATTGGAAACATAGATCAAATTAATAATGTGTTTGGTATTATTATATAATGATAAAATATATATTTAAAATAAATATTTTAATATTTTAGTTTATTGAATTGAAGAGTAATGTGATTCATGATATGATGATAAAATTAATGATGGTTGATTTTTTTTAAAAATATTTGAAAACCCAAACCTAACAAGGGTAAGGTAAAGAAAGATTTTCAATATCAATTTGTTGACCCATAAAAAAATATAGATGAGTAACAAAAACTACATTACATACACAGCATTTTTTTACATCTCAATTTCTTTTGCATTGTAATCGGGTTTATCCGGGTTTATTGGAAAGTTTTGATGTCATATCTAAATCGTTGAGTACTATCTCTATTATCTTTTTGTGAACGGTATGATTAAGAATGAATTATAGTACTTTAAATGATTGACTTTGATCGATACGTATAATCCATAACGCCATTATTACGGTGCTACCTAAGATTCGTTCTGAAAATTCCGTAAAATCGGTTAGAAAGTTTATTGTCCTTGTTGAAGATCTTAATACACGTTAATCCCATTATTTTATTTTATTTTTTAATTTTTTTCGGCATGCGACTAATTCCCACGGGTTAAGCACGTAACCCGTAAATTTACTCAACCAATTTAACCAGATGAGCAAAACTTGCCGTCTGACAGACTCGAACCTAGAATTTTAGAGCCTAGAATCTTAGAGAGGCTGGGGACCTGGGGATATCCACCTTCTTTTACCGCTAGGCGAGAAGACGAGATCTCTTTATTTTCTTGTTGATTACTTGTTTAAATTAGTTTGATTTTATAAATTATTTTAATAAAATGAAAAGCATGGAAAGAGTGGGGACAAGATGTTAAAAGGTGAGCTCCTTGATTTATGGTGGGAGATGATGCAATAAGAAGAAGGAAGAGGGTGGTGTGTGCTTTAAAGGAGAAAACACCACAATTGCACTTTGCCATCTCACTTGCCTCCTCCCATTTTTTTAACAATATTTCTTCACCCTTTTGTAGCTTAATAATCATCATCATCATTCTCTCTTCTTCATCTTCTGCAACTCTCTCTGTCTCTTTGATGGTATTGGGGACCCTCTATCTTCATAATACCCACCAAACTGATTAATGAATATTGTTGAAAGTCTTCCTATATTAAGGACCCACAATCTTCTCTTTTCTTGCTACTACTATTTGTAATTTCCCTTTCAGCACAGTTTGTAATATGCCATAACTTATTAATACCGATTATCTAGTTATATAACATTTATGTTTGTTTCAATCACCTTGGAAACAAGTAAAAGTGATATACATCAATCAAGGCAATAAATTAGATCTGCCAACCTTCAACAAGAGATCGAGGAACTAAACCTGCATTTTAAAATTATTTCTAGATTGTTTTAGAAAGAAAATTAAATCATTTTTGTAGTATTCTTAATGATTTTATTTTAATTATTTTTTTTTTATAATTGTTAAGAATAGAACAAGTAAATGGACATTTTTTTTTTTTTTTTTTTTTGAGAACGCTGGGTTCCGCTGCTCCAATGGAGTGCGACTAATCCCCGCGGGTTAAGTACATAGCCCGCAAACATACTTAACCAATGGACATTTAACGGTGGGAGATAAGGTCATTCACTAGTGTAAATGAACAATATAGATTAAAATTTGTGATCATTTTCTTTATGTCGTATTTATCAAAAAAAAAAAAAGTTATTTAATAAATATTTACCAAGACATCGAGAGCAATAACTATAATTATAATTATTGAGAAAAGTTGTAAAGACATCTAACGACGAGTTCGACGAGTTCAACTACCATTGTTGATGACCTTAACAATGGTAATTTGAGCAATAATAACTATTTTTGCTGATATTTTCATTCTTGTACTAAATAATATTTTATATATTTTTGATTAACAGCAATGGATAATTCAACTATTGGTATTTGTCCATTTTATACTAGTATTTAATGGTCATGTTTTTGTGGTTAAAGGTTGACTCAATTAATGTCGCAAAATACAAAAAAAAAAAAAAAAAAACATTTTTAAATGATCAATGTGAAAACTCGAACTTATAATATGAGTTATTCTAATTCTTACTAAATATCTTTAATAAGTCCTTGTTTATTTGTTTAATTTAAATAGGAATACAAAAATAATATTTTTATTAATTTAATTCAAATAATTTATTTTTTTCATTAAATAAGATTTTAAATTTATAATCCGCTAATTAGATTTACATATCAACTAATCAAACATTCTATTAATATTGTGAAACCTATGTGAATGCTTGACCTAAATTAGAATTGAATTATTTTAAATAATTAAAATATTAAAATATTTTAAATATAAAGAAACATTATAATAAGTTAATTCATTAAAACTTCAAATATCTTATTTTTTCAAAAAAAAAAATTCTATAAAACTTCAATTAAATAACACAAAACAAACTTTTGATTAAGGAAGCACGTCAAATTGTATTTTATCATTTATATTAAAGACATTGTGTAAATTAAAAGTTAAAAGTCAATTTGTAATATTATTTCTTAAATTATTTTTAGATCATCGTTTATAATTTGAGAATTTTGACTTTATTTAAATTATTGTTTGAATCATGATTTAAATTATACTATATATTTATTTTCTTTGAAATTCTTTTCTAGATTATGATTTAAAAATATTTTCAAAATTATAATTCAAATTAGTTTTTAAATTATTGTGATATTTATCCCTAACAAATATAAATTTTCTAAATCACGGACCAGGTTAATATGATAATAAACAACCTTGAAAGGAATGACAATACAGATCATATATAATATTCTAGATATATTTGTTTTATTATGGATGTAATTTTATAATGCAGATCATATATATGTAGTTTATTTTCTATTTATGATTAATTTCAAATAAGTATTCAGGCTCAGCTATTAATTTTTATTTATTTTTATAATTTTAAATACAATATATATATATATATATATATTTTAGAAAGTTAACATTACCTTAATGACAATGTGAGAGTTGATTAATTTCATACAAAAACACTTCTCTTTTTTATTTCTTATAGGGTTATAAAAATTATAAACCAATTAAAACTTAAATAAACTATTTTTTCATCCAATAAATATTTTTTAAATAAAAAAAATAACATAAAAAATCCCATTGCTTCATATTTTTAAATTCTTAATTTAATATAATATTTTTTAAAAGAAAAATACTAATAAAATGTACTATATTTGATTCCTACAAAGATATTATTTTTTAATATTATTTAATTCCTAACTAGTCCTGTCATAACCTTTTTTAAGTAAGATACCATTAATAAAAATCGAATTTTAAACTTTTTTTTTTAATTTAGAATTAACCTTCATTAATAATTTACTATCCCACATTAATACCTCCAATTAAGTGAACCTCTTGACCTTTCAATTATTTTAATTGATTAAAATTTATATAAGATAGAAAATTAGATTTCTTTATAATTTAATTTTAATAAAATAACTAGCATCATAAGATAGAGACACTGTTTAAAAACCAATGTAATATGAATATGGCAGTTTTACTAATTTATTTTATAAAATAAAATAAATTTATTAAAAAAATCACATAACTATTACATATTTATATGAAATAAAAAGACAGAGCATGGTCATTTTCAGATAGATTCTTAATCATAATATATATGCATGCTTGTCATGTATATATATTATTAAAAAAATACAGTGATGACCAATAATTGAATTTTGATATGAACATATAAATTGTTTTATTTTAAATTAAAATTTAAAATTAAAACATGAATTAGATAATTGGAATAACGATAATAATGTTTTAAAATATCAAAATGTCACGAGTACAATTTTATTGTCTGAAAATGTTTTGTGAAACTGATAAAGAGTTAGTTTAAGAAACAAAAATACTACCAGTTCAATTTTATCATCGGAAAGCGTTTTAAGTTGAAACGGAAGAACCGAGTAATATATAATATTTCTTTAAAATAACATGTTTAATTAATTTTATTTAATTTCTCCTTATTTTATTTTAGTTTCTTTTCCCGTTGCTAAAACTCTTCTTTCTCAACAGTCCTCTCTGCAACTCTGCTTAAAGACCAAAAAGCATAAAACAATACAGAGAGAGAAAATGGTGGAAAAGTAAAGCTGCAGAATGCAGGAAGGAAGGAATAGCATCCAATACTCATGATCTTTCTCTTATACTTCTTTCATCTCTGAAGAATCAAAGAAGAAGAAGAAGAAATCATCATGTAAGGTATAATTTACCGCTTGTTTTGATCTTAACATCGCTAGAATTCGTCTCAATTTCTTTTTATGGTATTCTCACTCTTCCGCTATAATCGCGCGAGATTTCTCTTGATTATTCACTCTAGTTGTAGTAATAGTAGTAGTTTTCATTAATGTAATCTGATTGACAAATTTCCAACTCATGATTTACAGCATCTTGTGTACAGATTATTGTTCCTATTTCTATTCATGGTAATTTCTTCATCATTCGATAAATTTCCTTCTTCTTCTTCTTCTTCTTCTTTTTACTAGTGTTGAGTTAGGTTTCCAGCATTTCAATGGCAACAATGTCTGACGAAGATTCTAGACGTTTGTATTCATGGTGGTGGGATAGTCATATAAGCCCTAAGAACTCTAAATGGCTACAGGACAATCTTACCGGTACGTTATTATCATTTTCTTCATGGATTTCTTTAACTGTAACAAAATTGTTCATAGATCTTGTGTTTAACAGATATGGATGTGAAAGTGAAAGCTATGATCAAGCTTATTGAGGAAGATGCAGATTCATTTGCTAGAAGAGCTGAGATGTATTACCAGAAGCGTCCTGAGCTTATGAAACTAGTTGAAGAATTCTATAGAGCTTATCGAGCTTTAGCAGAACGATATGACCTAGCTATTCGTCAAGCACATAACATAGCTGCTGCTTTTCCAGACCAACTTCCATTGGTTCTTTCAGAAGAATTCGAAAAACTGAACGAAAAGACCATGTCGAATTCTGAGTTTGAAGGAATGAGAAAGATTGAAAAGGAGATTGAAACATTTAAACAGTCACTTTCCAAGTTAGAAGCTGAAAAGGAGACAGGCCAAGCTCGTTACAACCAGACAATTGAAAGACTGTCGAGGCTAGAATCCAACTTCTCTTCTTCACAAGAGGATTCGAGGGATCTTAACGAAAGAGCTAGTAAAGCTGAAGTAGAACTTCAGATTCTTCGTGAAATTCTCTCCAAATTACAAGATGAAAAGGATGAGAATCTACTGCAGTACCAGCATTGTCTCGAAAGGATATCGAATCTAGCTGAATTGATCTCTCGTTCGAATGAAGAGGCTAGAGACGCAAACAACAGGGCGATTGAATTCGAAACGAAAGTGGTGGGAATGAAACGAGACCTCGTTACTTTAGAATCTGAAAAGGATGCAGCCCTCGTTCAGTATGAGGGTTCTTTGGAGAAGATCGCTGTTCTCGAGTGTAAATTAGTGTTAGCCGAGGATGATGCCAAAAAACTCCACGAAAGAGCTGAAAACGCGGAAAAGGAAGTTGAATTGTTGAAGTTAGCTCTTGCAAACTTAACCCAAGAAGAAGAAAAGGAAGGAACTCATTGGAAAGAAACCGAAAGAGCTCTGCAAACACTAATGGCCCATTTGCAAGACGAGAACAAGAATCTGAAGGAAAGCTTCGAGAGGGAAAGAAGAGAAAAAGTTGCATTCCTTGAGAAAAACTCTGTTCTTGAGAATTTGCTTGTAGAACTAAGTGTAAAGAAAATGGAAGGTTCCTTTCAATCTCTTCAAGAGGAGAAATCAACTCTTCTTGCTGAAAACGCTACTCTAATGACTCAACTTCAGGCATCGAACGATGGAAACGCGTTTCTGCAAAATTCCCTTTCCGATCTATTCGAAAAGCATGAACTGTTAAAGGCTAAACTGGAACAAAAGGAATCCAGTCTTTCAAAGGTTCATATGGAGAGCTTTCAAGCAGTTACTTCAGCACTCGACGACATGCTAAGAAGCACAGGCAGGAAGTTGCAAGAATCAGAAGCTCAAAACTGTCAAAAGGAAATGAAGATTTCTGAAGCAGAATGCAGAATAACTGTCTTGGAGCAGACGGTGGATGATCAGAACAAGAAGCTTCTCGAACTATCTAGAAATAACGACTTCCTTTCTGAAACCAACTCGAAGCTTGAATCTGAACTTCATAGATGCAAGAAAAAGGAAGAAGCTTTATGCTCTAACGTTCAGAAATTCAAAAATGAAAGTAAGCTATGGGAGACTGTTTGCTCATCTTCGTTTGAAGAACTACAAGTGGGATCTATCTCTCAAACTTTCATGCAAGAAAAGATTCGCGAGCTTACTGAAACATGTACCCGTCTAGATTGTGAAGTTACTTCCAAATTTACAGAGACAGCGCTTCTTAAAGAAAGAATAACCATTTTGGAAGATGAAAGTAAAAGATATACTCCGGCCATAGCTTCCTTGAAGGATGCTATAGTTTCCTTGGAAAGTATTACCCTTCAGGGAAAAAAGGTAAATAATCCCCTGTTTTTCTTCCTTCATATTCATGCAAATCGATAAATATTTCTTGTTTACAACTTTCTTTCAGCCATCTGGTTCATGTTCATCGAGAAGCGAAGATCCAAGGGACGATCTTGAAGACCTACAATGGAGGGTTAAAGCAATCCAGGAATCTGTAGTGGAAATGGAAAGCCTTGCATTTCACAAAACCATGGATGCCAATGCCAAACTTGAGGCAGCAATGAGGCAGGTTGGACAGTTGAGTTCGAAAAACGGTTTAAAACAACAAAAACCGATGTTTGTTCCCGTCTCTGATATCTCAACACCCGAAAACGGTCTTCTACTGTCAAAAGACATAATGCTCGATCGCGTATCCAGATGTTCGCCCCGTGGTCTAAGCAAAAAGGAGTACGTCGTGATCGATAGTCAGATGATCGAATCATGGAACACCACTTTCGATCTCAAAGTCGCCTCAAAACCAAACAAGCCATTATTATCCTCCTGCTCCACCAAGAAAAGGGAGGAAGAGCATCCGACGTCGGAAGAATCAACGCTGCTGGATAAGGAACTGTCTAGAAGATTCTCGAGCTCCCGTCGTGAAATACACAAACGGAAGATTCTCGACAGGCTGGATTCAGACGCTCAGAAATTAGGAAATCTCCATATAACAGTAGAGGATTTGAAGAGAAAAATGGAGACAATGACAGACAAGAACAGCCAAAAGATACTACAAGCCACTAATTCAGAATGGGAGATGTTGAAAGAACAGATTGAAGAAGCAGAGGCAGCAGTTTTAATGTTTCTCGATCAAAACAGCAATATGATGGAAGTTATAGAACAGAGATACTCCTTCTCGAGCGAAGGTGGGAAATCTAGCGTTGATCAGAGCAAGGATATAAGGAGAACACGAATCCCAGAAAGATCGAGAAAATTATCAGAGAAAATTGGGCAGCTTCAGTTAGAAGTGCAGAAACTACAGTTCATTCTGCTTAAACTCGACGAAAGAAGGGAGAACCGAGGAGGAAAAACAAGGATGATGGAGGTGAAGAGAAGGGTTCTTCTTAAGGATTATCTCGGCGGAAGAACCTCGACTAGCCAGAAGAAGAAGACGTCGTTCTGTGCATGCGTCCAGCCACCAACTAGAGGTTAAGGTATTAAGTTTTTAAGTTCTTCTCCATTTTCATTACTGGGAAAGTTATTAAACATGAAAATGGATAGCTTGTTATTTCCATAAACAAAATCAGATTATTATCGTTAAACAATGTTATCATTTTCAGTCGCCTTTTTAGCTTTCGACGAATGAAGCATGAAATTACAAGCCCTCGCGGCTTCTCCAACCGTAAGATAAATCCATTCATGTCCCAATGAGTCTATAAACTTAGCCTTGTTCAGCTTCTTCATCACCTCCCCTCCTGGATTGGCTAGCACAAGCTGCCATTATTATTCACAAATATTCATCAATAAATATAACTAACACTTTTTCAGCTCTTTATCAATAGAAAAAAATCATAATTTCTACTTACCTGGATGCCTCTTCTATCTGTTGTCTTCTTTAGCTCCTCAAACATGCTAATCCCACTTGTATCAATATTACCCACAGCTGCAATTCCCGAAAAACCGAATATTAAACAGGATTTTTTTACTCGAGAAATTAGAAGAACAAAAAACTAGTGTTAAGATTTTTACCGCCCATGTTGAGTATAACGTATTGTAAGCTAGTTTCACCCGAGGATTGAATCTTGTCTTCCTCCTCATTGATCCATCTCGATAACCTAGAAAACAAGATTCACGTTGTCAATATGTTTGTTCGACCGTGGATAAATTTATTTGAAAACATTTTTTTTTGGTAAATACTTCATTTAGACCAGTATTAAAGTAAAAAGTGTGAGTTATTTTGTTTTCATTTTGTATGAAAGATGTGATTGAAATTGATGAAATATTTTTAGGTAAAAATTGGACCAAAATAGTGATTTTTTGATCAACTTTTTCTATCAAAATGATTGGTTTTGTTAAAAAAATTTTAACAAAATGGAACTTTTTTAAAAGAAAATAAGGATTCTCTATAGATCATAATTCAAATCTATTTGAGAAACCGTCAATAGGTTCTTTTTATCTCGTTTGAAAACAAAGTTAGATAGTTTTTCCTCTTTATTTTTTCAATACCTTTCTCGTAGATAGCTTGAATTTGCGAAATAAATAGGAGCATCGATTTGAAGTATGAGAACTCCCGGAACACTATTGACTTCGGGATACTGATCGACGCTCCGATAAATCATAGAATCAGGAACATTGCCCAATACCATTGTTCTCGGCCTTGCAATAAACAATATTACTCTAAGAACAGACAAACCGACCTGCAAACAATAATCAATTACTCAAGTCAATTTAATTCAATCATTCGAGTTAAAAAAACAATAATGATTTTCCTTAGTTCGTACCGCGATAACAAGTCCCAATTCAACGCTACCAAAGACCACTCCTACATACGCGGCCATGCATACGAGGAAATCAAACTTATCAACATGCCAAAGGTGGATAGCGGCTTCATAATCGATTAAACCGAGCATGGCAGATATAATAATGGACGAGAGAACCACGAGAGGTGTGTAGTGAAAAAGAGGAGTTAAAAAGAGAAGAGTGATCATAACCGCAATAGCCATGACAATGTTGGAAACCGCGGTTTTGCAACCAGCGTTAAAGTTAACAGCCGACCTTGAAAAAGGACCGGTTGTAAGGTAACAAGAAGTGCATGAACCAACAATATTCATCATACCAAAAGCTATCATTTCTTTGTTACCATCAATATGGTAATTTTTAAACATTGCAAAACTTCTTCCCACAGCAATTCCTTCCTGTAAAAAGTTAAAAAAATATTATTTACTTTTTTTTTTACTATTTTTTTTAAAGTAGTAATAAAGTGGGCCTTACTGCAAGAGCAATTACACCCGTGACAATGCCCGTTTTGATGGCGGTGGGAAGATAGGGTGATCCGAATGAGAGATCCATTATTGACGGTGGATTTATCCCCTTCTTTAGTTGTCCTATCTGAAAAAACATTATTATTATTATTAATACTACAAACTCATTTCTTTTTAATTAAGGTGTTTTTAATTATAATCAAACTTAATATTTAGCTAATTATTTAGGTTAACCCATATAACAGAAACGTGAAAAATTTAATTCTCACCTTCCTAAATTAAAAAATAAACATATATTATATTAGAAGATAACTAAAATTTATAGAAACACCTTTGTATATGAGATCATTTTCAAACCAAACTAAGAGAAGTTGATCAAGACCTTTTTTTTTTTTAATATTTTCAAATTGTTCAATAACTTGTTTTATAATATATTAATTTTAAATAATATCATTAAATATTAAATTTATTAATTAATTTTTTTTATTTTTTTATAAAATTTTAATGGTTAAAAACATAAAATGATGAAGATGGGACCCACAAGTCCACAACAAGTCAAAGAACTGGTCTTTCTACTGTGAGGTAAGAGGATAAGGATTCTGATTCGCATTTGATCTGATCAAATCATATCTGTTGTGCGTAAATCACGGCCGTCCATTCTCACCTTCATTATTATCACAAAACTTCACCCAAAAAAAATAATATATTCCCCTTATATAGTAATTAATAACCTTTTCCATCCATCCCTAAATTATATGATTCATTATCTGTCTAATTATATTTGTTACTCAAAATTTAATTATCTTAAATATAATTTTGATAAAAAATTTACAGTTTAAATTATTCTACTTTATAAGTAAAAAAAAAGTGAGATTGAGAGTTAATTTACCACTTGAACACCATGTTTTTCGGCGTGGGTGAAATAAACAAGAAGGCTCCCAAAAATAACCGATGTTAATGGCGCCATAGCCGATATCCAGAAAAGATTCGGCTTCTTTTTGCTCTACATTTTGATTAAATTACAAAGCTAGATTAATATATATGAAATCATATCGATCTATTTGATTAAATTTTCACTTACAAGGCATCTTGCTAAGAGTAAATAGAATAAGAAGCAAAATCCAAGAACCGCGCTTTCCCATCGCCACTATAAATAATTAATCCACAATAAGACATATATATATTTACTTATTGCGTTAATTAATTATAAGTTATAGAAAAAAAAATAACCTGATGAGTTTGGGTGAAGACTGAGCGCATAACCGAGACGAGATCGGTGGCGTGAGTGAAATGGTCCAAACCTAATATGCCTTTCAATTGCTGTAGACACACCACGGTCGCGGCTCCTCCCATGAACCCCACTATTGTCGCGTGTGACAAGAAATCTACTATAAATCCTAGCCTACATCAAATATATATGTTTTAAATTAAATGATTTGATAATTTAAAAAAAGTAGGATGAAAAAGTTGTCAAATAATTCAAGTCCAAAAGCTTTTTTAAATCAAATTCCTATCACTTAAAAAATAATTTAATTTTCATTACTTTTTAAACTAAGGACATATGTTAATAGTTCACGTTATCAACTCATTTTAGTTTGTCTTCTTCTTGATTATATTATTATTGTTATAATTAATTTCTCTGGTTATAAATCTTCTCTATGATTAGAAAAGACCTTAAGATTCCGAGTCCGGCTTGTAAGAGTCCGGCAAAGAAAGTGGCCGTGAAAGCCAGATGAAGATAAAGCTTCGGGTTCTCGCTCGCATTCACTGCTCCTCCGAGCATTGATGCGGTTAGAAGAGAAGCCACCGCTACCGTTCCAACCGCTAAATCTCTCGAACTTCCCATCATTGCGTATATTAAAGGTGGCACAAAACTCGAATCTAAAAATTATCATCAAAAGACCCAAATCACAAATTATAATTGCGGTAATGTAATGAAATGAATTTATTTAGAACATATCTATACACAATTTATTTTAAAATCAATTAAACTATTTTCTTTTATAAATAATTTTGAGTACCAACTAATCAAATATATATATATACAATGGAGTGATTAATTTTTCAAAAAAAAAATAATTAATCAACTTTAAAAAACTAAGAATTTATTTGAATTATTTAAATAATTCAAAATCTCAAATCACTCAATAGCATCTCATTTTTTTTTCATTCATCTATATCACTTTATTTAATAATTAAAATAAAAAAATATTTGTTATTTTAAATTATTATTTTTTATTTTATTTATATATAACAATATCTATTTTTATCTATAAATAATTATCAACTTCTCAAAATCATCCACTATCTTTATATTTTTTCACTCTAAATTATATAAATAATTCCAATCTAAACAAGCTAAGATTTTATAAAAAAAAAAAAAAAAAAAAATTCAGGTTGGGTAAGCGGTCGTAGGATGTCGGTCTATTAACGTTGGAAACCATCCCACATATGATATAATTGTGATGACGTCATGTGACCGGAGTGTTTTTTTTTTTTTTTTAATTTAAAAAAAATGTAATATTATAGATAAATGATTGAAAAAGTATGATTGTACTTACAGAGGCCAAGAATGGGAGGTAGGTTAGCAAGTTTGGCGTAGCTGATGCCCTGAGGGATGGCGAGACTGGCGATGGTGATTCCGGCGATGAGGTCAGCTTTAAGGAATTCCAGAGTGTAACGTGGGCCCCACTCAAGTATGGGCAGTACGTATTGTAAACCCAATACGAACCTTCTAGATCCCGGCTGTCCTTTAAACTGCCGGAGTGGATCGTCGGGGAAGAAGGTCTCTTTAAGAGTGTTCTTCAGCGATTTCACAAACGCCTGTGGCGGCGGCATCGCCACTTTGTGCGTTCCATCTGCTGCTTTCATTGATGATGATGTGTACATGTGATCATCATCTGCGTTACCCATTTGTGTTATTGTTAATTTGTAGGTAGAGAGAAAGATCGAGGTTCAAAGCTAAGCTTGAGGATAATTATGGGTATGTAATGGGGATTGAATTTTATAGGGAAAGATGATCATGAGTGATGATGAGGAGTAGGGGATCATGAATTGCGGTTAGGTTTGTACTGGTATGTTCGATCCAATGTGGGTTTGCCACGTAGTAGATGTATCATATTATGTTAAGTAGCTACCCGAGTCGATCAGACCCTCTATTTCTCAGTTTTAGAGCTTATTTTATCTTGATTTTTGTTGGGTTTTTTAGGTAAATACTTTGTTATAATTGTTTTAAAAAAACTAGTTTTTTAAGTTTTAACGATAATTTTATCCTTTAATAAAAGAATTAAGTAAAAGTATTTTGATATTTTAGTGAATGAAATGAGTAATTTATCCTTTAATAAAAAAATGAAGTAAAGAATATTTTGATATTTTAGTGAATGAAATGAGTGAGGTGAAAGTATATAAAATACTGGATTTTGATTAAAAATTGTAAAAGAATCCAATATCAAACCAACACTATAGTTGCTAGAATTATTGTTTGGGTCAACTTTTTTTTGTCACGAGAAAATAAATTATTTCAATAAAATAGTGTGTAATCATACCAACAATCCCATGACAAGGACTTGTTTGATGTTGTTTTTAAGAGTTTGTTCGGATTGGGTTATTTGAATAAAGGGAGAAAAAAAGAACGATGTTGGATAATTTTGAGAATTTAATGATTATTTTTGGTAAAAATATTTAAAAAGTATTTATATGTATAAATAAAATAAAATTAATAATTTTTTAAAAAAAAATAATATTTTAGTTAATAATTTGAGTGATGTGATAAATAAAAATGGAGTGAAATGATGTTTATTTAGTTGGAGTTATTAAAATAATTCACACGGAACAAGGCTTGAGTTTTAAGAAAATATTATTGTAAGTTAATTGAGTATTTAATTGGTTGAATTATTGTAAAAAAAACGAAATATTTTATAAAAAAAGAAATTTAATTAATAAATTAAGTAATTTAATAGTTAAAAATAGATATGATGAGATATATAAATTTTGAATAAAAAATTCTAAAAGTTGTTTAATTTGGGATTATTTAAATAAATTTTGGTTTATTTAAAAAATTATTGAGCGGTGGTGATTTGGAATATATACTTTTTGATAAAAACACTTCAGAAATTAATATATAATGATAAACATTTTTGAAAAAATAAAATATATGATATTTAATTAATAAATTGAATTATATGATTAATAAAATATTAAATAAAATTATGTTAATTTATGGTTGGATTAAAAAAAAAAGACCTAATCAAAAGTCAAGGCTAAAAGCTTCAACTTTTTTGACTTGTATTATTTAAAAAAAAAAATTAGTTATTTCGTCCAGGATTAATATAAATTCTTGGCTAAAAGGTAGAATAATGTATTTAATATTTTAAAAGAAAAATAGAATTTGTTAATTTGAATATTTATTATATTATACATAAGTTATGTGGTTGGTTGTGAGTGTCACACCTAAAAGAAGTCACTATATTAAGCAGCGTTAATTAATAAAGAATGATTAAGGCTAACCACCGGATCAAATTGCTAATAGCACGGAAAATATTGAAGCAAATAAGGGTAAGTTGAGGATTTAGAAAGACACTATAATTGTTGTATTATGTAACATTACTTTTATTTAATATTTTATCAGAATTATTGTAACATTGCTGTCAACTATACAAATATTAACCCATTCATTACATTGGACATCACTATCTAATGGTAAAATTTCAATATAAAGTTAATGTGTCATTTAGTTTGAGATACGATGAAATTGAACTCGTAACTAACTTAGTTTCTTAAGTCGAGTTTTATCACTAGACTATTTTGGTGGAATCATATTAATAATAATACCAATAAAGAATAATCATAATAAACATAAAATTTCCAACATGGGACATCAAAATCTACCTAATTTCACACAAAGAATTCATGATCTTATTTGTATTTCAACTCTCCCGGTTAGGACTTTAGGAATAACCCACATGACACTTTGTTCTTATCACTGCGTCAGACTCTAATACCACTTGTAATGTTCCGAACTCGGGTACTGTTACCCGTGAGGAAATATATTATAAATACCTTCGAAAAAATCATCGAGCGAACACAATCCAAATTCAAAAGGTATCTATCAATATATCTATAATTTATAAACCTCATTCTTATAAATAAATGTGATTTTCATATATGGAACATCACATAATTTATACTATTGTTATAACCTTGAACACTGATCAAATTTTTTTCTTCAGTTTAGAAAGCTATACCAACTTTTATTTTAATTTAATTAGTGGATTTTAGTAAGAATTTTCTTCAGTTTAGAAAGCTATACCAACTTTTATTTTAATTTAATTAGTGGATTTTAGTAAGAATTGAAGTTTAGAACATCTCTTTTTACTTTTGTTATTTTAGTAAGTGAAAACGTATTAGTTTTTATTTTAAAAAAGAATATATATAATAAAGTCACATGTTTGGTGAGATTTTATAAATCAAATTATGTTATTTGGCAAGAGAAGGTAGTGTAGAGTAAAAAATGAATTTGAAAATTAGCATTAAAGTTGGTTAAGTAATAATAAATTAGGAATAAGATGGTTAGAAATGACTCCATTATTGGACTTTTGATTACTTTTTGTCACAGGCTAAAATAATAGAAAGGGACAGAATTTAGAGGGAGATTCATTGTCCATCCCAATCCCATCCATAATAGAATCATTTACCACCAGAATCCATTATATATTTTATTTTTAGAATTTATTTAATTAAGAAATAACTCCAAAATTCCCTTCAACTTTTTAGCAATTATGCATGTTTATCATAAACTTATTGTTTTGTTTTTAAATCAATATTTATTCTCCTAAATAGAGCTACTAAATTCATCCCCAACCATAGTCTTTCCTTTCATTTAAAATATTTTTAATAATAATTAAACTCAAGACATTTAATTTCTAAGATGAGATTTTATAAGAGATAAAACTCACATTACTAACTTCATGTATTTTATATCGTGGACAAAATGTACATTACGATTATCATTCTTATTCATGGTCACGAGAAATGAGATTTCATTTTCGATAGGATTGAAACTCTATTGACAAACTTAGAAAATTGCTTCATCCCGACTAATTTAATATCTCGAAAAGCTCATCTACATAGGAAACTAACTACCCTCTTCATGATTTTCATAGTGAATGATGGATTTGTTAGCAGAAGGGGAATGAAGAGTAGCTTGAGAAAGTTTAGTGTAGAAAGTTTTATAAATAAAGTTAGTGGAAGAAAATGGGCAAGATTTGAAAGTTGATGGGCAAGTTTAGGAATATTTAGGTCCTTTTATGGTGTGTGAATTGTCATGAAATTATTAAGAAAGTTGGGAAAGGCACTAGAAGTGGATCAGTCTGCTCAAGGGCCCACTTGGAGACCACACGTATATCTTGATGACGTCATCCCTAACTTACGAATTGTTAATTAATGCAATATTATTATATGGAATACTATCATTAAATATCATAAATTGGAAGTACTAGAGATTTCTAGAGGCCCAATGTAAAAAAATATTTATTAATCAGTTGAGAGAGTTGAGACAATCATAACTTAATACAAAACTGGTGACCCAAACTCTCACTAAAGTTAACTATTTGAGAATAATATTGAAACTCTATGATTCTATAAAAAGTTAATGAGTTCACCGCAAATGAAATAAATGTATCGATCGATCGCGACCACTTAGTATCATACAATTTATTTAGGCAAATGGTTCACTAGAAGATCACCGTGATATGAACTCATTGACATAATAATAAGGGTGAGAAAAATTACCGATATTAAAAGTATATCGAAAATACCGTACCGTAATATATCGAAAATATCGACTTTTAAGGTATACCGAAAAAAATGTAAAGTATAATACCGATACCGTAATTATTGGTACGGTAAAAGTATGAGATTTTTAAAATTTTGGTATATCGAGATATACCGAAATACCAAAATAATATTTAAAAATTAATATATATATATATATATAATACTTATAAGGAAATAATTAAATAGATTTGAAATTAATTTAATTATAAAAATATAATTTTTGAATAATATCAAAATATAATTATACTAAAATATTATTCCATATATGCAATCTCTACCTTACCGATGTGATTGATTTTTTTTTTAAAATTAATATATTTTTTAGGTATCAAAGGTATAATACTGATACCGTACCGAAAATAAGGCATACCGAAATTAAGGTAAGGTAAATGTATGAATTTTTTGTATACTAAAATTAAGGTATATCGAAACAAGGTATACCGAAATCAAGGTAAGGTAAATGTATGCATTTTTTGCATACCGAAATTTTAGGTAAAGTATAAGGTATGGATAAAATATTAAGGTATACCGTACTGACCCACCCCTACATAATACAATCGAGCTCGCAGTTTTAATCCAAACTTTTTAACAACCGAAGATTATCTTAATCATATTACTCACTTAATATCAATAATATTCCAAAATAGATTTTAAATTGCAGTAACTCCTTTGCAGTGTTAAAACAAATGAGGTGTTAACTCTACCTCCTCGCATTTTTCATTTATTTATTAAGATTTTTTAATGCAAGATGTTCCATCCAAAGAAAAAAATCTTAAAAAAATAATTTAGAAACCACAACTTCTCCTATAAGAATCATGCTGCCAAAAGAATCATGCTGCATGCATGACACAATCTCCATATATAAAGTATATGAATGACCAACATTAGTAATTCATATATGAACAACGTAAAAATAATATGAAGAATGACTCACACCTTATGTTACATCAATAACAACACTCTTTAATTTAAGATTATCTCTATTAAAAAAGTACTTTTCAAAAATCTATTCATTTTATGCGTACCATTCACAATTCACAATTTCATTAATTATCAATACCCTTTGTTGAGGTCAAAAAGAAAGGAAAGTTATTCGGTTTCTGGTTTCATAGTTCTGTATCTAGTTTAATACTATATTTTATTTTGTGTCTTGTGGCTTTTTCTTATATTCAATGCAGGGCCGGTTCTATGGTAAGCCCGGCAAGCCCTCGTGTTAGGGCAGCCCACTCCTCAGGTCAGCTCGGTTCTAGGGTAAGTCCGGCAAGCCCTCGGGATAGGGCAGACCACTCCTCAGGTCAGCACATTTATTTCAAATAGTAAGATGTTTAGTCAAATCTATTATATTTTTAAATATAAAATATTTTAGCTTAGTGATTTAAGTTTTTTAATCTGGTTATGAGTTCAAATCTCACCAAAAATCAATTTTGTATCAACTTTTTAAACTATACCTAAGGCAACAAAAAAATATCAACATTTTTTTCTAACGGGGCTGACCTTGATTCATTGTAGGTTTTTCTTATTTTCATTCTATTATTTTGGATTCTCAAACGTCCATTCTTCATTTTAATGCATGGGACATTTAATTTTTTTTTTATAGCCATGGTGCAGCATCTAATCTAAACTATGCAAAGAAGTTTAATAACTAATAGAACACAAGATATAGAAAGTTAAAACCAAAATTAAAAAAAAAAAAAAGATATGGACAACAAATATATATTACAGAAGAAAAGAAAATCAGTTTCAAATTAAAATCCTTCGAAGGCTAAAATTAACTTGAAGATCTAAATTATCAATAAACATCTCGGATGTGTTGAAGAACCTGAACCCGATGAACCTTGATTGGGTCCAAATATTCATTTTATTCAAAAGAATAATAATTTGAAATTGAGAATGTTGTAACATTTGTATATATAATTAATGTATATTGTTGCTTGAGAGAATCAAAAACATCTCGTGATTAAGTGTCCTTATAAAAATACCACTTGATTAATTGCGAATGATTAATTAATTATAATATGAACATAATCTAAACCCTATCTAGAATTCCAATGATAAGAATCAAAGTATCATGCACAAAATTTCAAATTCATTCTGACATAGACTTTGGATGCTGCTAGCTATTATAGATTATATTATTATTCAAACAAGAGACAAATTAAGTCTGGTGTATATACTAGCTAATTACACCTAACTTCAAAACATATCTTAATTTATTCTCAATGCCGACCAACCAAAACAATTGATTGGTCTCAAACTAACACCTCTCAATCATAAAAGTAAACAATCCATCACATCAAATTTCAATCATTGCAAAACCCGCATACACAGATGTCATTGCTTATTCATACATAGATAGCTATCGACATAAATGAAGCTCGGCCAAAAAAGAATGAAGAAAGTCAAACCGTAACAAGATAGAAAAATAGAAGTCACATAGCGCGTCGATTATGGAATCAAAACAAAAAATCAAAGACAAAATCAGAAAATGTATTCAGTTTCACGTGAAGTTGGGCTCTTTCGAGAATTTCAATATTCTTAATTAATGCTTGATTTTAGATTATAATTAGTTTGAACGTTTGAAGCTGGTCACAACTATGGAAGACATACATTTCTGCAGCTTAAAAAACTAGTGACGCAGTTTACCGGCATATTAAACGCCGCTAAAATTCTATCGGCACAAAACAGATGAAAAGGCCTGTTGGTAAATCTAGCGACGCAAATAAGCGTCGGTATGTGGAATTTATGCGCCTATAATAGTATTTATGAGTAATTAAATAACAATCAAAACAATCATATGGGGAAATGAGAAAATGTACTTACATTAGGTATAAACATTTAATATTAGTTATTAAATGATTTCCAAATCTTTATCTATTAACTACGTGTATATATATAGCTAGCATATTTTATAAAAAAAAAACATTCTACAAAATTTCCTTATCACTCTTTAAGTTACACCTAAAATTAGGCCGTAGACATTTTAAATTTTCTTTATCAAATATATAATTTAATTAATATTATCAAAATTTATTGAAAGTTATAAATTCAAATTTTAACTATAATATTTATAAAAAAAAAGATATATTTACTATTATTTGTGTAATGAAATTAATGTCATTGACGGGGCTGAGGAGATTCGTGAACTCTCCGCAGAGGAGGTTAGTTCTCGGATTCATATTGTTAATAAGTTGTTCGATATGTGTAAAGAGAAAAATATTGAGGCACTCCAGCGAAGTAGAGCTACATGGTTAAAAGTCAGAAATAAAAACACCAATTTTTTTTTATGTGATCTCTAACATACAAGCAATAAATAATGTGATTAATTTGATCTCAATTGATGAGAAAATTCATGATAGTGAATCCGAAATTTCTACAAGTATTGTCAAATTTTATAAGAATTTGTTTAAGGAGCCATTTAAGGTCAAACCTAAATTGAATGGTATTACTTTTTATTCAATTAATTTAGCACAAAAATATATGTTAGAGACTTAGTTTTCATTGGAAGAAGTTGAGAAGACCATTAAGAGATGCAAAAATGATAAAGTGCTGAGATGCGACGGGTTTATTTTGGCTTTTTTTAAGAAGACGTTGCCTTTTGATGGTAATTATGGAAACAATTTGATCGTTTTTCATCATTTGATAAGAGTTTAAACTCTACTTTGATATGTCTTATTCGTAAAGCTTTAGAGACTATTGATATGAAGAACTTTAGGCCTATTAATTAGTCTTGTTTCATATTTTTATAAGATTGTCGCAAAATATTTGACCAACAGTTTGAGAAAGATATTAATGACGGTCATATTTAATAATCAAAGGTCGTCAAATATATGATGTCATATTATTAGCCAATGAGTACATTGACTCAACTAATTCAAGAGGTGACAAATGTGATTTTGTCAAGTTAAACATCAAAAAAAAATTATGATCACGTAAATTGAGAATTTTTTATTTATGTAATGGACAAAATGAGAATGGTGCGAAATGGATTGAGTGAATTAGATTTTGTCTCTTAACGATTAAGTTTTTTGTCATTGTTAATGGTAGTTCTCTGGATTTTTTCGAGAGTTCTTATGGAATTAGATAGAGTGATCCACAAATGTCATGTAACACAACAACAATCATCATTTTTAATATACGTGAACCTTTTAAAAATTAAATAAATTAACTTTACTAATTCTAAAAACTTATTTTATTCATCTAATTCTATAGAACGAAAAATAAGTAAATTAAGTCATCGACCAAGCTTAACGAAATTAAGAATACTTGTATTAAAATAATTGTAAGCAATTTTTTTTTAATTTATAACTTTCAATAACTCAAATAATTGAAGATCAAACAAGCTCATAATAACATTTTGTGGATAGAATAATTTTAAGTGAAACGTGGGGTCGATTTCATGGAATTTTCCTATCTATTCTATCTGGATGTTTTTTTAAATTTATTTTTGTAGGTTCAATCATTTAAGTAAGTTGGCTTAAAAATTAAGCTAAAACAATTGACTTCTACAGGGAATGTTTGGTTTTTCTTTAGTTAAAATATTAATTATTTAAATTATTTTATAATAAAGTGATTTGAATTAATTTAGATAACAACGTTCCCTTATTCAAACAAAGCTTATAATGTTTATGTCAAATACGCGGCGTCAATATAAAAAGGAAATAAATATAAAGTAGGTAATTATTAATTATGGGTAGTAGATAAAAAAGTAAAAACCAACTTAAACAAAAAAAAAAAAAAAAAAATCCAAAAAGGGATGAAAGGTAGATGTCAAAAGCTATTTATTTGAGTTATTTAGATAAATAAAAAAAATTAAGCAGATGTATTTGATAGAATAGAATTGATTGATGAAATGTTAAAATTTTAGATTAATATTTGAATATATCAAAAGAGTACGATGGATTTGAATTATTTTAATAACTCAAACAAAATTAAATATTATTTTATTCTCTTTTATCTATTAAATTATTTAATTAATTAATTAAAATACTAAAATATTATATATTTTAAAAAATTATTATTTTTTATTTTATTTATATATATCAATAACCT
Source organism: Impatiens glandulifera (assembly GCF_907164915.1). Classification (NCBI taxonomy): domain Eukaryota; kingdom Viridiplantae; phylum Streptophyta; class Magnoliopsida; order Ericales; family Balsaminaceae; genus Impatiens; species Impatiens glandulifera. The sequence goes on from NC_061866.1 coordinate 2,002,276, forward strand.
TTAAATTTTTTATTAAAAAATAATTATTTATTCTTTAAAATTATAATCAATCATTATTTTTTTTTCTTTCATTTTTATTTTTAGATTATTCTAATTAGGTTAGTGTGACGTCTTATTCAATGTATTTTTGTCTAGTGACCGAGACTATACGTGTATAGTGGGCATTGACTTTTTAATTACTATGTTTGGGTGTACGTCACTATTTTAGATGACGTGTGATTTTAAAGAACCTACATTATATAGCTCAAGCTTATTTGATTCTTAAATATATTCTAACAAATATCAAGATGTAAATGATGATATGAGAAGTTTAGCTTATTACATTTTGAAATGTAGACGGTTATTTTTGGCACAATTAGAATCCCACATCGGAAGATGATGGGAGTGAAAGAAGTTTCTTAGTATATAAAAGAAACTATATTCACAATTAGCAGAAATCCCACATCGGAAGATGATGGAAGTTGGGGAAGTTTCTTAGTGTATAAAAGAAACTCTCCCCTCTTTGGTTTATAGCACCCAAATTTGTATCTCTTCTTCCTTATTAATTGATAGCCTTAGTGCTCGGAGACGTAGGCAACATTTTGGCCGAACTCTGTTATCAAATTCTGTTAGTGTGTTCATTCTTTTGTTTTCTTCTTTTGTGGTTCTGTCAGGGGTTTTCCCCAACAAGTGGTATCAGAGCCGAAGGTTCGTCCTTGGCATGGTGGAGTCTTCAAAAGGGGCGTCAACTCCTTCGTCATCCTGGACGAGGACACCGATGTCGAATTTGAAGTTTGCGGTGGAGATCTTTGATGGAACTGGGCATTTCGGCATGTGGCAAGGTGAGGTCCTAGACTGTCTTTTTCAGCAGGGTTTAGATGATGCTATTGAGGTCGGAAAGCCAGATGGTATAGAAGAAAAAGAGTGGAGTATCATGAATCGGTTGGCGTGCGGAACAATTCGGTCGTGCCTGTCCAGAGAGCAGAAGTATGCTGTGAAGAATGAAGCTTCTGCACAGAAACTGTGGCAAGCATTGGAGGACAAGTTTCTGAAGAAGAGTGGTCAGAATAAGCTCCTTATGAAGAAGCGACTGTTCCGGTTTGAATACCAATCAGGTACTACGATGAATGAGCATATAACTAAGTTTAATGAATTGGTAGCAGATTTGTTAAACCTTGACGTTAGGTTTGAAGATGAAGATCTTGTGTTGATGTTGCTATCGTCCCTTCCTGATGAATTTGAACACTTAGAAACAACGTTACTTCATGGGAAGGGAAATGTTTCTCTTGATGCTGTAAGTTCTGCTTTATATAGTCATGAATTGAGAAAGCAGGATAAAAGGAAAAGCAAAGTAGGGACAGCAGATGAAGCATTGATGGTCAGGGGCCGTCAGCAGAGCAAATCAAAAGGGAAAGGAAGAAGATCTGAAAGTAGAGTTGCCAAAGATGAATGTGCTTTCTGTCGTGAGAAAGGACATTGGAAGATTAACTGCCCAAAGTTGAAGAAGAAAGAGAAAGATTCTGAAGATGCGAATGTTGCAGAAAACAAAGGTGATGCAGATTCAGAATACTTTTTATCGATGTCACACACAACATCACATCCTGATGCGTGGATATTGGACTCAGCCTGCACTTATCATATGACACCAGTTCGAAAGTGGTTCTTTGACTTTAAGGAGCTAGATGGTGGAGTTGTTTACATGGGAGATGCTAATACATGTAAAATAAAGGGGATAGGTTCAATCAAGCTGAGGAATGAAGACGGATCCATCAGAATTATTAGAGATGTTCGGTACATACCGAATATGAAAAAGAATCTCATTTCTTTGGGGGCCTTGGAGTCGAAAGGCTTACATGTGAAATTGGAAAATGGAGTTCTTAGGGTAATATCTGGAGCGCTAGTGATGTTAAAAGCTATCAGGAAGAGTAATAATTTGTATTATTATCAAGGTAGTACAGTTAATGGGACATCATGTGTATCAACTTCCGGGAGCAGTAAGGAGTTAGAGGCAACAAAGCTATGGCATATGCGATTGGGGCACGCTAGTGAGAAATCTATGCAAACTCTTGTCAAGCAAGGATTATTGAAAGGTACAAAAGTTTGTAAGTTAGATTTTTGTGAACATTGTATTCTGGGAAAACAAAGGCGAGTAAAATTTGGCACTGCTATGCATAATACCAAGGGTATTTTGGATTATGTGCACTCAGATGTCTGGGGACCTGCCAAGACTCCTTCTCTTGGAGGTAGACATTATTTTGTTACTTTTATTGATGATTTTTCCAGAAGAGTTTGGGTGTTTACTATGAAGAACAAAGGTGAAGTGTTTGAGATTTTTCTTAAATGGAAAACTCAAGTTGAAGACGAGACAGGAAGAAAGATCAAAGTTCTCCGGACTGATAACGGTGGAGAATACAAGAATGATCCATTCCAGAAGTTATGTCAAGAGTGTGGCATAGTTCGACACTTCACAGTTAGAAAAACACCACAGCAGAATGGAGTATCGGAACGTATGAACAGGACATTGGTGGAGAAAGTTCGATGTATGTTGTCTAATGCTGGGTTAGACAGGAAATTTTGGGCAGAAGCTGTGTCATACGCTCAACATTTGGTAAATCGCCTACCATCATCTGCAATTGGTGGCAAGACTCCATTAGAGGTATGGTCTGGAAAACCTGCAACTGATTATGATTCTTTGCATATTTTTGGTTCTACTGCATATTATCATGGAGTTGAATCAAATTTGGATCCACGAGGAAAGAAGACTCTTTTTATGGGATTTACTACAGGAGTTAAAGAGTATCGTCTCTGGTGTTTGGATGCAAAGAAAACCATTATCAGAAGAGATGTTACTTTTGATGATTATTCAATGTTGAATAAGGTAACACCAGACAAGATTGATTGTACTCCGCAACAGGTGGAGTTTGAGCAGATAAAGATAAGCCCAACTAGAAGTGACTCTCCGACGACAGACGAAGAGTTAAATGAGGAAGAGGTTCTGACCCAAGAACCTTCAGAACAAAGTGAATCAATTGCTGTTAATAGGCCAAGACGAGTTATTCAAAAACCAGGTCGGTTTGTTGACATGGCGGCCTATGCACTTCTAGTCGTAGATGATGTTCCATCAACTTTTCCAGATGTCAGTCGAAATACTGAAAATGGAAAAAGGAGAGGTGTTATGGAAGATGAAATGCAATCTATTCAGAAGAATGAGACATGCAAGTTGAGACATCTACGAAAAGAGAAGAAGGCTATTGGTTGTAAATGGATCTTTGCTAAGAAAGAAGGATTTCCTGAAAAATTTGATGTTCGCTACAAAGAAAAATTGATAGTTAAAGACTACGCTCAGAAGGAAGGAGGTGATTATAATGAGGTACTTTCTCATGTTGTTAAACACTCTTCCATTAGAATTTTGTTGGACTTGGTAGCGCAGATGAATTTGGAGCTAGCTCAACCAGATGTGAAGACCGCAGACATACACGGTCATTTGAATGAGGAAATCTACATTTATCAACCAGATGGATTCAAAGTTGCTGATAAAGAAAATTGGGTTTGCAAGTTGAACAGATCATTGTACAGGTTGAAGCAATCGTCGAGACAATGGTACAAGCGACTTGATAAGTTTATGATTGAGCACAAGTACACAAGAAGCAGATTCAGTTCATGTGTGTATTTGCGCAAATTGCACGATGAGTCTTATATCTATTTACTCTTTTACGATGATGATATGTTGATAGCATCAAAGAGCCAATATGAAGTTGACAAATTGAAGGCTCAATTGGGTAGAGAGTTCAAGATCAAAGACATTGGGAAAACCAAATCTAATTGTTTAGATTTGGTAAACACATTCCGCGTTTGAGTCGGCGCTGAAGAGCGCCAATTGGAAGCACTGAAGGTTTATTTTTTAATATTGAAGATTAGTATTTGGATATTGTGCCAAGGTGGAGATTTGTTATTTTTGGCACAATTAGAATCCCACATTGGAAGATGATGGGAGTGAAAGAAGTTTCTTAGTATATAAAAGAAACTATATTCACAATTAGCAGAAATCCCACATCGGAAGATGATGGAAGTTGGGGAAGTTTCTTAGTGTATAAAAGAAACTCTCCCCTCTTTGGTTTATAGCACCCAAATTTGTATCTCTTCTTCCTTATTAATTGATAGCCTTAGTGCTCGGAGACGTAGGCAACATTTTGGCCGAACTCCGTTATCAAATTCTGTTAGTGTGTTCATTCTTTTGTTTTCTTCTTTTGTGGTTCTGTCAGGGGTTTTCCCCAACATAGACTTGATTATTTTTGGGCCTTTTCACTTTATGTAATTGATTATAGGTAGTTTGAAAAGTAGTAATTACAAATCATAAATAGTATAAACATGGTATTTATTTATTTTTAAATAAAACATCGTTATATCTTTTTTTTTAAATACAATACATTAGTCAATAGTTTTAACAAATATTATTTTAACAATAATTATTTTGTTTTTTAAATGATTCATACATATATATATTAAAACACAACGATAAAATATAACATAAAAAAAAAGCAACTACATTACTCAATAGGTTATTGAGCTAGTATGTCATCGATAAAAACGATTAACTTCCCGACCGACTCTACCGTCTTTCAAGAACAAATTTCAGAAAATGTCATAATAATAACATTATAAATGATACGAATTAGACGACTACCATCGTTGCAAGTTTAATAATTTCTTTAAAACTAGATAGTCTTACAGAAAATAACTAGGATGGTAACATAAATATGTAGGTATGCAATATCAGCAGCATCAATACAAACTTCTCAGTAATTACCTAAAGACTCGGACATCATTTAGTTAATCCAAGTAATACTTTACAAAAGACTCCATATACTAGTCACCCATCGATAATGTACAAGTAAGTAAGTTGCCGATTCAACTTCTTGTGACACATACGACACTGATTTATCATTATACAATATTTTTTCATGCACATATCATTCGTTAGAAAATTTCACCATTAATAGTGTTCCATATAAAGAACGAGATATTGGATGGAATCTTTGACTTCCAAAACTTTTCCTAACAAAAACTATATGGAATCATTTTAATGAACAAATTGTAGCAATGTACCACATGGAAATTATCAATGTCTTGCCAACGCATAACGTCTTGTTTAAGTTGGGACACTTGTTTGCGTCATACCGAAATTAAACTCTATTATGGAAAGCACTCTCCCTAATGTTTACTCTTTTTCTCTATCTAATTCGACTAACGAAACCACTAAACCATTGATCAAACATGTCATTAATTGTGATATTTTTACATATAACAATGAAAACAAGCTCATGATATGTCGTAGTTAGACTTTTGACACTACACCAAATGTCGTTCAAAAAATGATTGAAGATCCATCCCCGCAATGAATATGAATTGATCGCATAAACTTTTCTGCATAGAATAAATTCTCCTTCAAATGCTACACTGTTAAAAATATGTAATATATGAAATTAACTTAAGAGTTTATATTTATTACTCATTGTATTATAGATAAGTTCAAGTTAAGAAGTTCATAGATAAGCTCAATAGTTAAGAAGCTCAAAGGTTTGTGTCTAACGGTTAACTCTTAGTTGCCTATTAATAGGCTCTTATGTGTAAATATAATATGATATATTTTGCTACAATAATACAAAGATATTTATGTATTCTCTTTTCAACATGGTATCAGAGCACAATTGATCTGACTCAATCTATTCTCTCAAAACTCCGATTCTCTTCATCAACATCTCATTTATTATCCTTAGATTATTTCTTCTATTTTTTTCAAGCTCAAGTGGCTCTCTGAATCTTTTTTTTCTTTTCTTCATCGAATTGGAGAGGAGTAGCAATGGTCACCGGGGCTATTCTTACAAAGTACAACCTACCCATAAGATTACCTATGTCCTCTTAAATGGGAAGAATTATATTCATTGGGCAAGATCTGCAACTTTGTTTCTAAATTCAAGGGCCAAAACAAAATTTATTACTAACAACGACAAACCAAAAATCTCATAATCAGATTAGAGCATAAAAGAAGATATTCAGAAAGTAGAAGAATGGAAAACTCAAGATAGTCAAATAATGTATTGGCTCCTTCATTCCATGGAACCAATAATTGCTGCAATTTTCATCAATACCGAAACTTCCAAAGACTTATGGGACTCTGCACAAAACTCTATGGTAAGTCCAAAAATTTCTCTCATATATTTCAATTGAAAAAATATATCTCTTCCATCTTAAAGAAATGATCGAGCATCACAAACTTCATCGGAGAACTAGAAGGTGGGCTGAGTTAAAAATTTATCTCCCACCAACAACCGACCCAGTCACCAAAACCCAAAGAAATGAATAGGAAAAGATTTAACAAATTTTGGCTGAATTTGGATTCGGGATGGGACAATGTCAAGTCCTAAATTCTTCTCGCTCTAGAGCTTCCCTCGCTCATAAATATAATTGTAAGACTTAAGGAAGATGATACTCGTCGAGATAACTCTAAAGGTCTCAGAGACACCGAAGATAATCAAGCTTACTTCTCTAACCGACAAACTATCTCAAATCGAGGTAAAGAACCAAATCTGAACCTCAAGTGTGATCATTGTGACAAAATTGGTCATATCAAAGACTATTGCTACCACCTCCACCCACATCTCAAACCACATATGCGTGGAGAAGACAATGACAAAGAGGCAGTAAAGGGAGAAATGGTCGGAGAGGATTTCTCGCCCATAGAGACGGAAAAGGAAGTACGGTGAGAGACTAGAGTCCAATTGAGTCAAATAAATTTAGGGCTTCTAACGTCTTTAAGGTGGATAGTTCCTCAGATTGGGCTCTCCCTTCAAATAAGCATGCCCAAGCTGAAGAAAATACTCCAAAGCTCAATCATAATGAAGTGTGTGGTGTGAATCCAGACAATTTCATGCTCTTTCTCCAATTCTCTAATTTCATGAAAACCCAACAAGAGAAGTCCACTAATCAAGTGGACGTATATCTTCTAATTTCAATTCCTCTTTAAACTATTAGATTGTTGATTCCGGCGCCACTAATCACATGACTAAAAATAAAGAATTTTATGAAAATTTAAATTTGGGAAAACTCAATCAAAATGTTAAAGTAGCTAATGATTCTAGTATTCTCATTCATGGAATTGGATCAATTAAACTTTCTCAAAACAACTTGATAATGTCTTGTATGTTCCTAAATTATCACTAAATCTAATATCAGTTAGTAAAATTACAAAGGACCTTAATTGCTTAGTTATTTTTTCTGACGTTAATGTTGCTTTTCAGGAAAGGTCGATCGGGATCACGATAGGTAAAGGAAGACTTGAAAATAATCTTTACATTATTAAACTTTCTAGTTATGCTTTACATTCCAAGAATAATTCTTATTTTCTATGGCATCGTTGTTTAGGACATCCATCAAAGCATGTTCTTAGAAAATTATTTCAATCGAAGTTGATTTTTTATATTGTGATGTATGTTATTTTGCTAAACAAGTCAGACTTCTGTTTCACAATTTAAATAGTTTCATTAAAGCTCCTTTTGAATTAATTTAATTTGATGTTTGGGTCCAGCACCTACTACTTAATATAATAATTTTAAATATTATGTTTCATTCATCGATACATTTTCAAGAGCCACCTGGATTTTTTTACTCCACGATAAATCAGAAGTATTTTCAAAAAATTTAGAGTTCGTTTCCTTTATTGGAAACAAATTTCAAGCTTCAATAAAATTATTTAGAATTGACAACGGAACTGAATATGTCAATAATTTATTTTTCTCTTTTCTCAAAACAAAAGGTATAATGTATCAAACCTCTTGTGTCCATATCCCGACCCAAAATGGTAAGGCGAAAAGAAAAAAATGTCATCTTCTTGAGGTTACTCGCTCTCTATTATTTCAATCTAACGTCCCAAAAAGATTTTGGTCTGATGCTTTACTTACTGCTACTCATCTCATTAATCGTATTCCTAGCAGCGTTCTTAATAATTTGAGTCCTTTAGAAAAATAAAAAACAAGAAAAGTGACCTTAATCATCTTCGCATCATTGGTTGTGTGTGTTATGTGCATATAAACCATACTGATAAATTAAGTCCTCAATTAGTTAAAACTATTTTTCTTGGTTATTCTACTACCCAAAAGGGATATAAATGTTATGATCCTATTTCTAAAAAACTCTATATTTCTCGTAATGTAATCTTTAATGAAGATGAATTTTACTACAAAAATAAGTAGGATAATAGTGACGATTTCAATGAGTTTGGTTGGCAAGATCATGTATTGCCCCTGAATATGAATTATTCTTGTAGGAATATCCTTTTGATAGTGATTCAAATACTACTCCAGATAAAGAAGCAGAAAAAAAGACACCATGTGATATCCCACAAGAAGAAAGTCACAATGATTCAGTCACAAATAATGACTATGAAACTCAAAGTGACAATCCAAACAATATTTCTAAGACACTAAATACACACAGGGTCGGCCCTAGGGTAAGCCCGGCAAGCCCTCGGGCTAGGGCAGCCCATTTGTTAAAAATATCAAAATATTTAGTTATATTTATTATAATTTCAAACATAAATGGTTGTACCTTGGTGGTTCAAGATATGCATTTAAAGCTTTGAATGTGGTTATTGGTTCAAATCTCACCAAAAACAATTTTTTTTTATCAATTTTTAAAACTAGACTTAGGGAAACAAAAAGTATATCGAACTTTTTTCTACCGAGGCTAGGGCAGCCTAAAACCTCGGGGCCGACTCTGAGTATACCTTCAAGGGGAGAATGTAACAATGGATCTATTTTTGAAGAAATTTAAGAAACAATTACAAGGGATGACAATGTTCGAAGGTCCTCAAGGGTTGTTCGACCATCGAAAAAGCTTAAAGATTATCATCTTTATTCGGTAAAGTATCCTATTTAAAAATACTTATCTTATGAAAATGTCTCTAATTAATATGATGCTTTTATCACATCTCTTGATCAAATAAAGTCGAAAACATTTCAAGAAGCCAAGTCCAACCTTACTTGGTGTGTTGACATGAATAACAAATTAGAGGCTCTAGAAAATAATAATACATGGACTTTTGTCCCTCTTCCTAAAGGTAAGAAAGTGGTTGATTGTAAATGGATATACAAAGTTAAGTATGATAGCTTAGGAAAAATTGAAAGATATAAAGCCCAACTTGTTGCTAAAGGATACACCCAAACTTATGGATTAGACTATGAGGAAATATTTGTACCCGTAGCAAAATTGAGCACTGTAAGGATATTATTATATATTGTTGCGAATCAAAATTGGGATTTACATCAAATGGATGTAAAAAATGCTATTCTTCAAGGTGATCTGCAAAAAGAAGTATATATGATTATCCAATAAGGCTATAAGAAAAATCTGAACTCAAAATCTGTTTGTAGGTTGAATAAATCTTTTTACATACTCAAACAATCTCCAAGGGCATGGTAAGCTAAACTTAGTAGCGCTCTTGTTCATCACAAGTTTCGAAAAGCTCTACCGATTCTTCTCTTTTTATTAAAACTACTAGAAATACTAGTACTATTATATTTGTGTATGTGGATGATATTATAGTAACATGTAATAGCTCAAGTGATATCCTCAAGGTTAAAAAGTATATGTAGGAGCAGTTTGATATTAAAGACGTTAGCACTCTCAAGTATTTCCTTGGGATAAAAAATTCTCATTCTAAGAAAGGTTTGTTTCTTTCTCAATGAAAATATATTTTGGACTTATTAAAAGAAACTGGTAAGCTTGCTGCAAAACCCACAAAAATTCCCATTGAATCAATTGCTAAATTAAACACTAAAGAAGGTACACATCTTCATGACATTGGTATGTATCAAAGACGTGTAGGTAAATTTATCTACCTAATAGTTAATCGTTCTGATATAACCTTTGAAGTTAGCAATGTAAGTCAATTCATGTATGCTCCAAGAAATTTACACCTCTCTGTTGTTCATATGATTCTACATTATCTTAAAGCTACTCCTAGAGTAGGCATATGGATGAAGCAAAACAACCGCATGGACGTCATTGGCTATACTGATGTTGATTGGGCAGACATCTTTGATAGAAAGTTGACTACCAGCTTTTGTACATTCTTTGAAGGCATTTCGTTATCAACACAAATGGATTCAAGATAACGACTATGTGGATCAAAATGGTGCACCTTGATTCTAACTCAATGGTTCTCATGTACTAATTGAGTATCCTCGTCAAGTTCTATAAATCCCCCAAGATCGTTATCGGCCCGACTAAGAAGATCATGATTCTGCATATTTGTTGTCATTCTAAACAATTGAATTTATGTAACTTCCCTCACTACAGTCAGTCGGGAGAAACACCATGTGAGTTTTTAATATTAATTGACCGACCATCAACGAGTGGTTTGATTTCTTCATCGATTAATGGTCTAATACACTTATCAATTGGCATGCTAAATCTTGTTTTTAATTCTTTCCATAGAGAAACATATCTTACTTGATAATTGAATCCATACCAAAAGACTCCCTCATTAGGTCTGAGCACTGAGCTGATCCGAGTGGATCAATCTCGGTTCCATGTCGACGTCTGAAAAGCCCGATATAACAACTTTAATTGGATCAAATCAATCTCAATCACTCTTTTTTCCTGTTCTTAATTTTCGAGATAGCAATAACTCCGGAGCATGCCTCCAATGAAATTAAAAAGATTTAGGTCCTACATGAACCGTTCTCGATTTCTATGTCGATGTTTAAAGAGCCCAATATAACAACTTTAATTGGATCAAATCAACCTCAATCACGTTTTTTCCCATTCTTAATTTCCAAGATAGCCACAACTCTGGGACGCGCCTCCAACGTTTGAAATTAAAAAGATTTAGGTCCGACATGAATCGTCTTTATCTAGTTGACCTAAACAACCCGTTTCATATCGCATACCACCACGACAAAGGTTTGAGCTTTAGTCATACGAGGATCTGGTTGCAAGGTTGTGTGATAATCGGAGACCTCTCATTCTTTTGATTTTGGACACAGAATCTAGTCAAATACCGACTCTTTTCTAGAATCCTCCATCTACCACCGATGACATCATAGTACAAGGCATAGCCTCCTAGACCAGACGCGTGAGGATCCCTTAAGGGTTGCTAAGAAAGCCAATGGAAAACCGTTGGACGATGTGACCTTTTGAATCCCCCGACTATCTCACAATGTTTTGCGTTGCTTTACCCCGAACACCTACCTGAGATTGTCCGTCCACCAAGCGGACCACACAACCTTGCTTACTGACCAAGAATCATCCTTCCACAGGGACATCAAGTGCATCGGAGATAGGCCTTTAATAACTATTTTGATGGTGTGACTCTACCCTCCAATTCTCTCTCTCGTCACTTTGTGAAAATGTTCTAGTTTTAAAAGCATGTTTTTTTTTAACTTTTTCTAACTTAATTATAAACGATTGTTCCGATCGAACAATAGAAATGTTCTTCTACGATTAAAGTCAAAGATATTTATTTTCATTTCAACTATGGGGTGTTCTAGTATCCCACATGATAATGATGTTCTTCTTTTTGTTACAACTTATATTGAATTTTCTTATATTTTCACACAAATGATTCAATTTTCTTGTTACGATGATTTAATGAAACACTTGTCTAAATAAAAGGATGTTTTTAATGCGAGATTTTATCTTTAATTCGGAGAAAGTTGTCTTAACACCTTATTGATCACTTCATCAACGAAATGTTCATCAGTCGAAGGCACTTAACAAAAAAAACTTGAGTTTATCTTTACACAAGAGAATCATTCATGCCTCAAAATAATAATTATTCTGTAGTGCTAGTTGAAGAAGAGGGGAAGTGGTTGTTTCTTTCATCATATTTTCTCCTTGTTTCTTTAGTTAGTATAGTGCAAAGTTCTGGATCAGCCCCACTTTGATAGGTATATCCATTCTTTCACCCTAATGAATAGCACTTAAAGAAACTATGCATAAAAGTCACAGTTCTGATTGATCGGCTATCAATTCTCAAATAAAATCAACAATAAAATCCAATTGGTCAAAATCTAGCACCATTCATCCTATATATATACTTCTTTTTAAAGAATCATTTTCCTTATTCCACTATCAACGTGAAATGTCGGGGGAAATCAAAGTAACCAATTTGAATATAGATCATTTCATGAGTTATATATGTTGAGTTAATAAAATAAATTATAGAAATGAAGGAAAGAGCTCTTAAAAGATAAAATCTCATGACTCCATATCAAGATTCTCACAAATGATCAATATCCTAGGTTTTTTTTATTTTATTTGGTGATCTCCTAATTATCTCCAAGATAAAGTCTCCATTTCTCCTTATCAAGGTTAGATTTCCCATTTTCTTCTAACTTTTTTCCTGCTCAAAGGATTTTCTCAACTCTTCTAATGTTTATCAACCTACTCTGTAAAACGCCAAAACATTCACTCTTTCTATAGACATCGCCCACTCAATAAAAAGAGACTCATCTAAGACGAGTCATTTGTAACAGCAGGGCAGGCCCCGAAGTTTGGAATGCCTTAGCTTATTCTTGTTTTTGTATTTAACTGGTATGTTATTATTGAAAATATATAATATTATATAAGATTTTGTATTTAAATTAAATGCTATAATAACACTATTAAGGTTGCGGTTTCAGATCTTGAAAGGGTAATATTTTTAATTTTTATGGATCCGGAGAAGTGGGAGGCCTAGACGGCTGCCTAACTTGCCTCACCCCAGGACCAGCCATGCAATAGGTCTTCCCCTACCATCGCCTTCTCTAAATATGCAATTCTCCCACTTGAGGAGGTCTATGTGAGATTCCTCGTAGCGGTTCTCTACTCACTCCTCTATTGTCGACCTTATATATATGTCGTGGGTAAAGGCTCGGTGAAGAGTAAAACAATCGAGTCTTTTCATAAAATGTTATTTTTGTCCCTTTTATTGTTATTGAAATTTATCAAAGTGACACGTGAATGCAACATTTTATGAAAAGTTAATTAAACAAAATGTAAAAAATAGGTAAAAATATGTTTTTTTTTATCAAATTTATAGATCATAATACAAAAATTTAGAAGAAATTATTTTAACAAATGATTTTTGTGAATTTTACCACTTTGATAAAAATTTGATACTAGTCAAACTATATAATGTATTAAACTAAAAAATTATTATAGTTAGAACCCATCGACTCGGTTATGAATTCTCTAAACCTCTATAGATGATCACTATGACTATCACGAGACAGATGAAACATAAACTTGTGTAATAGAATATAGAAATGTTCGAATTAAAAAGCTCTTTATCATTCAATTGATATAAAAATACTATTTTACTTCCTTCATAGTTTTGAAATTCAAACTAAATAACTTAAACATCATATAAACTATTATATGATAAGATATTACATAATACCAAATACGATATTGGCCATCAAATTCATCCTCGACAAGGAGAGATTGTAACATGAGAATGTGGATTCAAGACACAAGTAATAAAATAAATTAAAAATGGGAAACACATAAATCTTATGAATGAATCATGTGATGTTGAAGATTCTGATTGAGAAATAATTAGAAAGTGGGATCGAGACCATGTTTATTGTTGGATTAATGCATGTCGAGGAAACAAACGTCAACCGATGAATCATGGAAGTTTTTAAGTGTCGACAGATGAACAGTAGAAACAACTATATATATGGAAGACTCATTAATAGTTTCATGAGAGATATGTCAATGAGTAGAATCATCTCCTCCATACCTACAAAGTAAACTAAACACATTTATTATTTATTCCTTTAGATTCCCACTCATCATCATGTCTCCCAACGTAACCCAATAATTCATCTTACAAGTCAACCCTAGATTTTGATACCAAAAATATTCCATCCAAATCTAATTTTTTCATCAACTAAAATTATAATAAGATAGATAAGGGTAAGTCAAGCTAAACCGCTTCTAGGGCATTTAGACCCACACAAAAAAAAACTAACAAGATTTGAACCTTAGATCACAACATCTATTAATTAACATAATATTTAACTAACTTAAATTATTTTTATTAATTATAATACAAAAACTATTGTGGTGAAAACTATCACCCAAAATATGGAAGCGGAATAATAGAAATCGTAGTAGAATGCAGAACAATAGCGTAAAAATAAGAAAGAACGAAATAAAGACACAAAATTTTACTCAGGTTCGGGCCAATAATGTCATACGTCCTGTTTTCGAAAAATCGATTAAATAGAGTTATAATAGAGAATACAAACTCTAACTCTCTCTGTTTGTTTTAGGGTTTAGTCTCACCCTCTCCCCACGTTTACAATGTATATATATATATATAGGCTTTTAGAATTCATAATTAGGGTAAAGATAATGTGATATCTTTGACATCTCCAAAATTATATGATCTCGTGTCGATTTAGTTGATATTTTCATAATAAAACGATTTGATTGACTTTTTCACTTTTATGTGATTTCATATCTTTTTAAATCTAACAAATAATCGCGCATATCTTCTTTTCTCTTTTTGTATCTAACATTTGAAGCACACTAAATTAAGCCTCAAAGTCTACGCACAATTCTACTATTATTATATTTAATCAACTTAACATAAAATATACCTAATGAACAAATTTCTATTTCTAGTATATTACATCCCAAAATAGGGGCGATGAGATATTAATTTATCAATATTTAATTGAAATAATTCACATTCAAATAAAGTTGACTTCTTAGCAAATAAAAGACCTGCACAAAGTTGACTAAATTATCCAAATATCCTTAAATAAATGAAAAGTATGATAGAAGATGCTAGTAAAAGTAAATATATATATATAAATGTCACATAGAAGATAATGGAAAGTGTGAAGGAAGTATTTATATTTACTGTTTGAACTAGAAAAAGGAAAGACGTGGAGTTATTTATGAATTTTTTTATTGAGTTTTTAATTAATTAAATTATCATAATATTTTTATATATAAAATTTAAATCAATATATTTTAATACTTTCGATTGATGAATGCTTTCCCTCGTGATGTCATTGTCCACTTAAATTCATGAGTTTTAGCGGCGGAAGGAAATGTGTCGGCATATTAGTTAATTAATGATATCAAAATGCACCCTTAACTTTATCTAGGCTTCGTTCGGATTGAGGTTTTTAAATAACATAGAGGGAGAAAATAATAATAATTTGTGATAATTTTGAGGAGTTGATGATTATTTTTAGTAAAATGACTTAAAGAGTATTAATATATATAAATAAAATAAAAAATAATAATTTAAAATAGAGGGTATTATAGTATTTTGGTTAATGAAATGAGTGATGTGATTGATGAGAAGTGATTAATTAAAAAATTAATTTTGGTTAAATTTTTTTTAAAACCCAAAGAGAACAAGACTCTAAAGTATTAATAATCTCTTTTATTTTTACAACTTTGTTAAAAATGTATACTCAACCAATACTACTCGATTGTAATTCCAGCTCATTAAATAATGTAAGTAAAATCTATATTTTTAAAAACAATTATTAATTCAATATTTACACAAATAAGAATTCGTTCAAATAAGTAGTGACAAAATTATCATCCATCATTCGTAAGTAAAAGAGTTTTTTCATTAAATGTACATTATTGTTAGTAGATGGTCTCTTATACAGATAAAAAAGAGCTTTCATCAGATTCATGGTGGTCTTCTTATTTGCTACATTGTGAACAATAGTCTTAAATAGCGTCAATCGAATAACTCCCAAAAACATGTCTATCAAAGAGTTTTAATTCAGTTTATCCATCTTCTCCGATTTCTCACTCAAAGGACAATGAAGTTTCTTTTCGTAAAGATAATTTTTAATTTGCATCCTTCAGAACGCATAATTTGTTCCATCGAATCTTCCAATGGTATGTTCTATATTGTTCTCGTCTTCCAACGTTTTAAATGTTCGGATTTAGCTTAACAGCTCTGATATCAGTTGTTAGGAATTGAATCCCCCAAATTTGACTTATTTGAAATGATCTATAAAAACGCAAAAAAAAAAAACACAAAAAGATATAGATTTATAGTGGTTCACTCAAAAGAGCTACGTGCACTTCAGTCGCCGCCTAATTTCACTATGAAGAAAAAGGAATATCATTTCTCGCACTAATTATTTTATTTTAAATCTTGTGCAATTAGTCCGTTAGGCTCGAGATTTTTTTTAAATGATAAATTCGAAAGTTGTAAAATATGAGTGTCTATAATAATTATTACCAAATCAATTATAGCAAATTTATACAACTAAACCATATGCATCAGCACATAAATTATAAACCATTGATCTGCAACAGATATATATTAACTCATACATAAACATTTTCTTCTAGCTAGCAATTGTGTCCTAATGAAACTTTAAACTGTGAAATACAAGACTAGACGAATCTCCGGTTTATCTTCATTATCATGAGTTTCAAGTGTGATTATGAAAACTTCAAACGCAAAATAAACAAAATGGTTAATAATCATTATCATTAACAATTCAAAGTAAATAATGAAACCTTCAATAGCTAGGATTGCAAGTAAAACCCTACATGTGATTCATCACCAAATTATTAAAAACTCTAAGTAAATGTGTTTTTCAATAAGAATGTTGTATTTTCGAATGAGAGACTGATCCTTCACTTCTCGAAATTCTTTATTTGAATGACCAAATTCTTTTAAATGTTTAAAATTAAAATAATAAAACACTACTTTAACAAAAGTAAATTACATAAGATATTTTATTTCATTTCATTAGTTGTTACTAGTTAACTGAATTTAGAAATGTATAAATATTTTCTTTTAGAAGGAGCTAGCAAAATTTATCACTTTATTCCAAATTTGTCCTGTTCATTCTAAAAAGGAATCTTTATCTTACTTTTTGTAGTTTAGTAGGACTCACATGTTGCTATATATCCATAGGTTAGTTTGATTTGATTTATAATATATTTTTTGTAAATAATTTATCGTTTTTAAATAAAATCAAACATACATCAGTATTTAGCGAATAAGTTGAAGCACATATAAATGATAAATTAAAATAATTAAGTGTATCAAACATTGATCATTAATCAAAGTAACCTATGATATCAATTATATACCTTTCATCTAATTTCCACTATATATTTAGCTTTCCCTTTTATCTTTTTGACTTCCATTTTGTTACATTAATACCGCACTTGCAATATTTATATGAGTGAAGAAAAACAAATGGTCACGCTTTTGTTGAGTTCAGCCTTAGAGTAGTCTTTGTGGTCCAAAAGCATAATATGGGGATGGAAGAGAACCATGATCAAAGGAACAAATATGACCAAACAATCAAACATTCAATTGAATACCAATGAATTTGTTTGCATTGTATTTGGAAATCACCCCCTCTAGTGCTACAAGACGATACTCCTAGCTAGCTAGCTAGCCAGCCAGCTAAACCATTTGGTTCTCACAAGTGGGCGGAACATATGCCAAACACCATAATTATATAATCGCAATTCGGTAGCGACTCTAAAGTTTGTGGTACATTAAGTGAAAAAAATAAATTTGTTTTTATTTTTTATTTTATCATAACAAATATAACTTAGTCTAAATAAAATGTATAGTTATTATTTTTTTAGTGTGTGAAGTGGCTTCGAGAGCTGAACCAAAGTCGGCATATATATCCATGAGGTACTCTTGGGTTCGAGCTCGCCAGGTGGCACGTTCTATTTGCTTGGTTAAATTGGTTAAGTGTGTTTGCGGGTTATGTTTAATTAACGGTAATGGATATTAATCGTACTCCGAAAAAAGAGCGGAACTCAACGTTCTATTAAAAAAAACCGACTGCTTGGAGACCAATAACATTAACGGTTACCCAAAAAAGGTTCAGGTGAAGCCCAAAGAGAAGTTTGCTAGCAGGGTATTTATTTATTTTTCCAAAAAAAAAACATTCCCCTTATTTAGGATCGGAAGAGGAAGAGGAAGGAAGCAATCATCACAATTGATTCATTCAATTTTTCTTTTTTACATCATTTTTCTCTTTCACGAAAATTTGAGAATTTATGCATTTTTTAGTCTAAAAATAAAAGTAACTAATAGTCTAAGTCGAAGACAAACCTTTCTAATTTTTTATAGTGAGTTTGGTAGGAAGGATAAGTTGTATAATATATAAACTATAAATAAATATAAGGAATACAAATTGTATATGATTGGTTATTTAGTTTAAAGTATAAGAAAGTAGTATATATTTTATAAGTTTGTGTTGTTATTATTTTATTGTATATATATAATATATCATTTACTATTATTATTTAATATTTTTAATTATTGTATCTTAGACTAACTAAATTTTAATATATTATATAAAATTTGTTTGTAATATATATATTTCTTCTTTTTTTGTATGAAAAAAAAAATTATAATTTTGAGTTTAGTCTGGTATAATAATTTTATGTAAAGTATGAATACGAAACTCTGGTATATATATATATATATATATATATATATATATATATATATATATATATATATATATATATATATATATATATATATATATATGGAATGCAATTTTCTTAAAATGCTTGTAACAAGTGATGGTAGTTATAAATTATACCTTATTTATTGTAGATATATAAATTGAAATATCAAACAACTTATTTATTTTATTGATACAATTTAATTATATTATCTCTTTGTTTTTAATTATTCCTGATTTGTTTTTAAATAATAGACAAATACAATATTTTAATGTTAAAATGAATAAAATAAAATTAATTAGTTAGTTGGTTTTTTTTTTTAAATTTAATAGCATATGTGAAAGGTTGAGAGAAACATATTCTTTTTATTTTTTGTAAATAGTATTTTGAGAGATGTTTGAAATTAAGTAGGAAAAGGATTATAAAAATAATATATTTGGTCTATTAGGAGTTTGGGTCAGGCTTCAATATTATTTTTGGGTTAAAGTTTGGTCTGCTGTTGGGCTTACCTAAGATCGGACGGATCTTATCGAGAGAGTTGTTATTTCAATTATTAATTATAAAATTATTGTTTTCTTTGGAGATTTTTGGTGTTTAATTATTTTTTATAATGTTATTTCATTCAAAATGAAAAGTAACAAATGAATATATTGAAAATATTTTTATTTTGTGTCTTGGTCTGAGTGGGTTTAATATATGATTTTCATATAGATTACTTTCTTAAATAGATATGAAAAGTCTCATAATTCAAATTCACTTCTTATCACATAGTTTTTTCATTATTAGTTGATAAAAAATGTATTTTATTTTTTAAATAAATAAAATTATTTTATTATTTAAATAATTAACTCTAAATTTTATTTATAAGTTCTCAACTAACCTTATGATTTGCAAAAATTCATAGATAATCGTGTTCCATTGATCTTGTGATAATTTCTTTTATCAAATTCTTCTTACCATTTTAGTTTAGTTAGTTATAAATTTTAGAATAGTAATTTGTTTTAATAAAAATATTAGAAAAACATTGTTGAGATTATGATTGAAAAAATAGTAGTTTTTTTTTAGATTATTTTAAACAACCTAGTTGATCAAAGTTCAAGAGTAAGTTAACAAAACTTATTTATTTAATAATTTAATTGACTTCTACAATAAAATAATATATATTTTTTAATATATTGGCTAGATTTAATCATATAACCTCTTATAGATCCATTGATTAGGTGAATTTTGTTGACATTGAAAAGAGATTGATTTTCTTTTTTCTTTTTAAAAATATAATAGGCTAATTTGACCTCACATAATGACATTATTATAACTTAAATGTTTTAGATGAAAATTGAATTCGTTATATTTAGTCTTTTATGAATCACTATTTTCATTGAATTATCTTTAGTGAGTTAGCACTATTAGATACTTGAAATGCAGGATTTGGAAGAAAAAAAATCCACAATATTTTTTAAATGATTAATATATATTAAAAATGATAAAAATCGTTTAAACACAAAGACAAAATTTAACATAAAAAAAACATCGTTACCCAATAGGTTATCGAGCTCGTAAATCCTTGAAAAATGATTAATTTTCCGACCGATTCCAAAAAAAAATTAAGATGTTTTCCAAGCTTATTTTAGTTTTTTTAACTTATGTTATCTATTTTTTAGCTTATTAAAGTTGTTTGTGTTTAATTATTTGTTTTTGGTTTTTATCCTACCTAAGGTTTATTCTCGTATTCTTCTTACACCAATGTAAAGTTTTTTACTTAAAAAAATTGAGAATATAGTTACTATTCATTAAATCCACTATAGGTAAACCCTATCTGGCTATCTTTAATTAGTGTTAAAACATTTTTATGAATTAATGGAGTTAAAGCAAAAATGGCAGAAAACCCTAGTTAAAAAAAGGCCACTATTCATTAGACCGTATTTTGGCCGGTTATTAAATTGAGGAAAGGAAAATAATAACATCCCTAATTCAAATAATCTTTAAACTTTAAAATCACTCTATAATCCAAAAGTTTTCAAAAGATTTAGATATCTATTTAATCTACTTTAAAAGGAAATATTACCCTTTTATTTTTACATTTACATTTGACTTAACTCTATATCAATATCATTCAAAACCTTATTATTTCTATTTTACATGGTGATAAAAGGTGCATTTAATTGTTTGTGTCATTGTTGATTTTGATTTATATTTTAGCTGCTATGATTTAATTTAAAAGTTATAAATGAAAAGTAACATATTTATTTATTTTAGTATATATATCTTTGAAAAATAAATAAATAAAAAGTTTTTATAACTTTATAGAAATTTATTGATTCTTAAATGCATTTGAGAAGTAATTTGAATGTCATCCACTTTGATACATCTTATGTTACTTAAAAATGAGAGAAGGCACAAGAATAATTTAAACTTTATATTGTTAAATAATAAATTAATTGATAGACAAATCAAATAATTTTTATTTGAATTTTAAAATGTTCAAATTCACAAGTTGAGACTAACTCTTATATATCTGAAAAAATGAGAAAAATATTTAAGCTCAATAAAAAAAATATGTTTCTTTAAAATTTTAACACAAATTATTATATATCTCTATATTATTTTAAACAATATTAATAAATTGCATAAGGCCACCCAACTCTCACAGATGAACACCATTAAAAAGAAAGATAAGAAAAAGAAATAAAAGAAGATAAAACTCATGTGTCCTTGAAGTTGCGTTTTTGACCTCGGAAAAGACTTCTCGGAAGGCCATAAGAATGACACTATGTAATCCGACGTATGTGTCGTCAAAACTATTGAAAGTAAGATGATATACACAATTTATCTTTGAACATACCTAATATGTATGCTTTTTAGTATCTATCTATCTCACAAAAAACTTCATTCTACCTTAAAAAAAACTTGTTCAACTCATTTATCTTCTTAATTGTCACAATACAATTTGTATTTCAAAATGTCAAAATGTGCGGGAATAAATGGTCAACGGCATTAATTACAATTAATTTTGGTTAAATTCCCGACTATTATTTTTACTAGGAATAAAGAACAACATGAACAAACTATCCTAGCTTGGGTTTTGTCAATTTCAGGTTTTGATAGAAAATTTGTCTTCCAATTTTTAGTGTCTACAATGATGTTTCGTTCGGCCAATAATTATTTTATTTGAAAAGGACTTTCTTACAATTAGAGGACAAACAATTAAGAAAAACAAGTATAAATCATAGCAATTATCTCATTTGTACTATGATAAAGATACGTGTCTATTATTTATTAAATTTTAGTTTGTTATAATATATATATTTAAACTAGGAAGATAGGTATATAGTACTTTTAATCTTTTGAATAATTTTTTAATTGAAGTTTTAATTTTTGCAAATTTATCATATTATTTAGTATTGTTGTTTTAAATTTTTTTAATATTATTTACAAATTAATATTTAGTTTATAACTATTTATTTGATTTAATGAACATTATCTCCTCATAAACAAACAAATCCTTTCGGACAAAATGAAATAGTCGGTCTAGAAAAATTTTGTGTGTTATCTAAACGTGGAATTTATATTGGAAGGACACACAATCTAAAAATGTAAAGTGAAATACTAGTATAATTAGAGGTCAACAATTAAAAAACACTAGTATAATCATAACAATTATCTCATTTTGTACTATGATAAAGAGATGTGTCTTTTATTTATTAAATTTTAGTTTGATATAATTTTTAAATTTTCTATATTTATTTAAGAAACTAACCCTTATCTACCTTGCCCTAAATTTAGGGTGTCCATATAAAATATATATATTTATTTATTTATTTATTATTTAACTTATAGTGAAAAATATAATAATTTTGTACTATAATTAATAAAATAATTTAGTTGGTTATATAATATTTATTATGATTTTATGTTCAAACTTGGTAAAACATTTTTTCTTAAAAATATTAATATGTGAGGGTTAAGACTGCAAATGAGTGAAACGAAGCTTAAGTCAGTTTGAGCTTGAATTCAATAAAATATTTATTAGTTTAACTCAAACTCGAGTTCGAGCTTTACTCGACTATTTACCTATAAGCTCGGTTTGGCTCGACTCGAAAAACTTGAACTAAAATTAAATTTTTATATATTTGTGAAGAAAAATATTCTTTTAATTTAAGTTTTAATATTAGAATAAAAAAAATATTATTTATTACCATGCTCGAAAAAAACCGACAAGTCATCGTGCAACTTGACTCATTTATAGCTCTAGTCGAGAGTGTGTTCCCAAGGCGAACTACCTAGCTAGCCTTAGCTTGGGTCGAACTACCTAACTAGCCTTAGCTTGGGTCTTATGGCTCTTATACCTTTAATCAATCAACATGGTAGAGATCTTCTACTGTCAATACCGTATATTTTCTCTGTTTTCTCTCTCATATGATCTAACTTTTTTTTCTTTTCTTTTTCTTATGAAAAAAACAAATTTGTGAAGAGGAACAAAAAGAGTATGCTAAATTGATAACAGAAGAACCTGATTTCTCAACTAGACCTAATAGAAATAAAAATTTTCTGCTACCATTTGAGGGTGGTTCCTCTATTCCTCTACACAAGGGAAGGGGCATTATGGTAATAAAAGAAAAGTTCTTTTATTACCATAATGCCCCTTGTGTAGAGGAATAGAGGAAACACCCTCAAATAGTAACAGAGGATCCCATGGGGACCTAATAGTTCGAAGTTGAAGATAAAATCGAGACACAGATGTTGAAATTGCAAGTATGTGTCGAGGAAAGAGAGAAGTTTCTTCATTTTTTTTATTCTAATAATCTTTTATTTATCTACCTAACAAATTAATTTAAGAAATCAAATAATTAAAATTATGATAATTAATTAAAAACCCTAATTTAAAATATTCTTGCCTCAAATAACAATTTATAAAAATGTAAAAAAAAAAAAAAAAAAAAGGGTTAATTTGAGAATGAAGATAATGTTAATTTTGAATTAAGAAGTCTTCTTCTTCCTCCCTTCCTACTGTCTGAAGTTACTTCTCACCTTTTTCCCCTTCACAGTCGCCTCTTTGCTTTATTTCCAATTCTCTTGCCGCTCTCTCTCTCTCTCTCTCCTATTCAGTCGGTGCTGTATACTGTGCTTCCGAATAAATTAATGTCTACAAGTAGGAAGGAGACCTCTTACACAAAATGACGGAACTAAAAAGCTCCGATCTTTGATTTTTTTTACTAATACTACTACTCCTACTACTACTATGAATGTTTAGCTTAGCTATTTCACTTCTTTACTTACATACCCACAATACTACCTTCTTCTTCTTCTTCCTGCTACGCCACACTCGGAGATCGATCTACTACTGCTGCTAACACTGATGCATTCGATTTTCTTTTGATTTCAGGTAGACATTTTCTCATTATCTGCTGTTTATGAACTCATTATTGTAATTTCTTCCTTTTTACCATGCAGATTTTACTATTCCTGAATCAAAGCTCTTATCTTGCTTATCTTTCTTTCAATTGTTGCATTGAGCTAATTACTGGTTCCTTTCTTTGGGTACAATAGTTTCTTTTGTTATCCCCCAAGTTTTAAGCATTTCTTCTGCTATTTAGTTTGTTGGTTTTACTCAAATGATATGGCTTTAATGTGGGTTTGAGAAATTTTATCACTTGTAAGCAATTGCTAGGGTTGTGTGTGTCTGATTTAAATTGAAGACATGAAGATGAGATTGTGGTTATGAATTTCTACCAACATTTCACTTGTTGACCCTTATGAATCATAGTTTTATATATCTGAGGCAATTGGAGAGCTAAAGCTTGCTTTAATTTGATATTGATGTTTCTGTGAGGTTTATGATACCTTAAATTAATTCTTCAAGTACACATAATTGTATTCAGTATAGTCCTGATCTTGTTGAGGCATTGCCTTAGTATAAGTCATTCTTTCAGGTGATATGAGTTTTCGCCTTTAAATCCATCCCGTTCACACATTTTACATGTATCTTTCTCAAATCTAACTACAAGAAGATTTTTTTTGTTGATGCATTCCTCCTAAGTTGCTTCATCTAGTTTCCTTTAGAGCAAACATTTACTGGATTGTATAACATTTTCGACGGTTGATTAACCAAATGATGGTACCAGTCTCAACCTTTCTTCTATATATACGGTGGATAGGTCATTGGGCATTTCACAGTCTTACTTTTCCTTATGCTACATAGATGAAGTGGTGAATAACTCCTAGAACACTGGAATATAAAGTGGGGCTGACACATATACAATGGAGAAGTATGAGGTACTGGAGCAAATTGGTAAAGGATCCTTTGGATCAGCACTACTGGTTAGGCACAAACTTGAAAAGAAGAAGTAAGTATTGACTTCTTTCTCTAGATGTGATCAACTTTAGTATTGTTTCTTCCCTGGACAAATATATCTAGCCTTAAGAACAAATTTGCAATCCTTGCCTCATTTTTTTTATTTTGTAAACTCTAATAATTGGTGCGTTTTGTTTCTGTCTCCACCTTAAGATATGTCATGAAGAAAATCCGCCTTGCTCGTCAGACTGACCGTACAAAGAGATCTGCTCACCAGGAGGTATTGAGGCAGTGCCTTACTTTTCTTGATGTACATAATTGATGTTGTTATAGGTTGGCTTGACTTGAATTGATCTTCTACTTTCCAATCTTGCTATAATCTTGGATGTTTATATTAGATGCTTCATATGGTTCCCTGTGGGCTGTGGCCATATTTACTAGAAATATAAAAATCTGCTGCACCTGGAGCTTATATGATGTTCAGTTATATTGTTGAATTGTAGCATATAGCATCTTCACCCATTTATTCTTGAACAGATGGAGCTTATTTCAAAAGCAAGAAATCCATTTATTGTGGAGTACAAGGATTCATGGGTAGAAAAGGTCAGTTCATCTGTAAACTTGTTTTAATTGCCCATAATATGTATACATGCACATCATATTAGGATGGTTAGATGTATACTTGTTTGTTTTTTCAGCGATAAATTGGGATGAGTGGAGTGGTAGGAACATCCTTTTGGAGAAGATGGAGAAAAAACATATTAGGATGGTTTTATTGTATATTTACTTGTAATATCAAGTATTACTCTTACTAGGAATTAGGAAAACAATCCATTCCCCATTAGGAGGAGTTATAGCACTAAAAAATGAAGGTCAATGCATCAAGCTACGTTTAGCAGTAGAAGGTGAATTTTCTTGTTATTTAACTCACTGCTCACATATGTGCATTTGATCCATTCTATATATCCACCAAGATTTATGTAGCCTAGGCCCAACTAGAATTACCATCTTCTATTGAGCTTAAAGTGGAGCTACTTAGATCTAATAGTTGTAGCACTAGGAGCACATTCTGCCTATTTTCTGGAAAAAAATAGTTGCAAGACTTTGGGGTCGATAAGGTTGGTTTGGTCGGATACTCATGTTTGAGGTTTCAATGAATTTAAATGCTGCATTATGTTTTAGGTCCTCAATAGCAATTCTGCTAAATGATAACATGGTATGGATCATTGATATATTTACTATTTCCCCCCCCTTTTGTTGACTCTTTAATATATTAAAAAGCAATGGAAATGTAATGGTGATATTTAAGTGTTGGAGAGGCTCTTAGCTTCAAGTTGATAGTTGATACTTATTAATGTGTAACTTCTCTATTGCTTCCATTATGGTTCCTTCTGTTTTACACTTGCAGATTCAATACCAGTCTGTGTTATAATGACTTGGCAGTATGACATATTCATAATGCAATTCTATTTGATAGTTATAATCTTAATTTTTCTCTTTCAGGGGTGCTATGTCTGCATTATTATTGGATACTGTGAAGGTGGAGATATGTAAGATAATTAGATGCTTGTGTGTTTGGATGGATAAAAAGCTATTTCATTTTTTAGAGAAAATGGATTCTTGCAATTTGTGATACTTACACTTTCTTTTCTGCACTCTAGGTCTGATGCAATAAAAAGAACCAATGGCGTTCATTTTTCTGAAGAGGTTATTATTTAACTTTCTTTTTCCTTTTATATTATTATTAATAACTGGCATAGTTCAATCCAAATTTCTTCAAGATATAGTAGTAACTCAGAAAGATACAGAACTTCATTTTTTTTATCTCACATTTTAGTTATCATGTAATTCTTAAGAATTGGATGTCACAAGTCAAAAACTAAATCCATTGATGCTTCTATATCTTCCGGAAGCACTCCTTTTCCAATCCAATTACCTGTGTTTCTTTTCTTTCATTTTTGATTGAAGCTGTCTTATGTGTCAATTGTAAGCTTCTCAAATTCAAATTAAAGCGATCATGCATATATCATCAACATTCAACTTTATTTCACCTGTTTCCAAACAGGCTTCTTACACTATTTTCAAAATAGTTGATAATATTAGAGATAATTCTATTTCATTTCTTCTTGCTTTCCAGAAACACTATGGCCTTGTTTGATGAAGGTTATTTTAATCCCAAATAACCCAACCAAACTTCCAAAATACCCTCTATTATTTTAAATAAAAATATTTATTCATTATATATTCATACCCCTAATGTCTTTTTAACCAAATTACTTGATTTCTAACACCTACATCAGATAAGGTTATTTGGAAATAATCACTTGGTTGGTTATTCAAATAACCCTAGATCAAACAAGGCCTATTTGTTTTTGAGGAAATGTGTGGCTGCCACTAAGCTTCAAAAGAACTTTTTGAAAAATTCTCATTCTTGGAACTTACGTTCATTAACATGATAGCTTTATTTTGATTAAATACAGAAATTATGTAATTGGTTAGTCCAACTTCTGATGGCTCTGGATTACTTGCACAAAAATCATATCCTTCATCGAGACGTTAAGGTGAGCTGCCTATCTATCTGCATAACGTGTAAAAGATTTATACGAGAGTACCATCTGATGTTTTCCTTCTTTGTTTTTGGCTAATACCATCTGATGTTTACTTGGTTATACAACAGTGTTCGAATATATTTCTGACTAAAGATCAAGATATACGTCTCGGTAATGATATCTTGCATTCTAAATTTCCCTTTCCCAAATAATCATATCATCTTAATGCTGGTCTGACGTGCATGCTATCACGCAGGCGATTTTGGTCTTGCGAAAAAATTAACTTCTGACGATCTTGCTTCCTCTGTAAGTAGTTGGATTAGGAGGAGACAGTTTATTCCCATGTTTGTTGTTTTCTGATAATCTAGTTTCCTTGATCGATTTCAGGTTGTTGGAACGCCGAGTTATATGTGTCCTGAGCTCCTTGCCGATATACCTTATGGTTCAAAGTCAGACATTTGGTCTTTGGGTAAAAACAAACCATTTGCAGTTTACAGATTTGGAATTAAAGTTCTCTTCATCTTTTTATTTTATTTTATGATTTTGGACTATTTATCTTATTGCAGGATGCTGCATATATGAAATGGCTGGACATAAGCCTGCATTTAAAGCTTTTGTAAGCTGCAGATTTATGTGGTTATATTTTGAGTTTTCCTTGAAATAAGGCTGAACTTTTAATAAGAAATTGCCTTCTGTTATGATGTTAATGCTATACTTTTTGTGTAACAGGATATGCAAGCTCTGATCATTAAAATACACAAGTGTATTGTTTCTCCGCTTCCTGTCATGTATTCTGGCGCATTGTAAGTCGTTAAATCCATTAGTGTGTAATCTGGCTTCGGAAGTTTATACTGATTATAGAACAGAAGCTTGTTTTACTTTCTGAATTTGCATCAAAATGCTCATTTTGCTCGGTGAACTTGCATCTGGCTTGTTTTAAAATTGGCTCAAATTAGATATCACTGACATTTGTTTTTGATAAATCTGTTAAAGTTTATAAAAACCATCTATATACTATATTTCAACTCTTTATTCTCTATCATTGTTTAAGAACTTAACGAAGTTAATAAAAAATGACAACAAGATTTAATTTGAGTCATTCTTATAAGTTAAAGAAGCAAAACGAGTCTTAAATACAAGTTTAAGTAACGCAAAATGAGCTTATTTTCTTGATTATATTATAACTTCTAATTTGGTACTAACAAAGAAGTTATAATTTGCCAGTCGAGGGCTTGTCAAGAGCATGTTGCGGAAGAATCCAGAACTTAGGCCAAGTGTACGTCAGATTCCTCTCCCTTTTGTATTCATACATGCCTAAACAATGATTTTCATTTCTTTTGAGGCACACTACTATCCCCATTTTATCGAAATCTTTTTGAACTTGTCTTTATCTAAATTTAGTTTTTGAACGTTTTTTTATCTGAAAACATTCCTAGATACAGAAACAAAAAGTCTTTTGAATGGGTCACTGAAATTCACTTCCTTAAGATAATTTTGTTTTATGTTTTTCGTTTTGTTTAATGTTTCCAGGCTTCGGACTTGCTAAGGCATCCACATCTTCAATCTTACGTTCAAAACATCCATCTGAAGTCCAATATTTCCAGACGAAACACATTTCCACTCCAATCAACAGATTCCGACTGTTTAAAGCAGACAAGAATTTTCGAGCCTGAAGTTGTCACTCTTGTTAAGCCAAGGGAGAAAATCCGATCTTTAAACAATTACAGAAGCTTGAATCCTAGTGTATCTGCAACCGAACAAGATTCCCCTTGTTCTTATCGAAGAAATGAACATCTTGCTGCTAGTCGATCCAACAAATCCTCACAAATATCAACTGTAAGTGCAAAGGAAGACAGGATTCCTATTAACAGGTCATCAGCTCCAAGGTATACAAAACCGATACTGTCAAAACCTTGTTCAACTCCAAGGAGACAAACAGCTCCACCAAAGATTTCCAATGGTCCCAAACGCGGTCTGGTAAGTAAATATAATCATCCCACATTTTTGGTGGGATTTTTAAGTTTTAACTGATATATTATCTTTTAATATTTTTGGTGGGAAAATATTTTTTTAAAAAGAAATAGTGGGTGTCTTAGTTGATAATTTAATTGATGTAATTGATGAGGCCATAAGTGAAAAGATGTTGGGTTATTTGAAAATTATTCAAATAACCCAAATCGAAAAATGTCCAAATTATTTGAGTTTTTTAAAAATATGTCAAATAACTTAATTCATTAAATAAAATACCAAATCATTTCTTTCATATTTTATAAAATTAGTATACAATGAGACTTTTCAATAATTTATCCAAAAACTTCACTTTTTCATAAACAAGATTATGACAGAAACAAAAACAATAACAAAATCACATGATACTTATTGTTGAGTTTATCTTTAACTCTAATTATTTATATATCTAACATAGGATACTTTTGCAGCTTCCGGCACTGCGAACTCCAACATCACGTCGAGCATCGCTCCCACTTACTCGAACGGCCAAATCGGAATCATCGACGTATAAGCCAAATATGGGTCTTCTAGGGAGTTTGGATTCTCCTAATATATCAGTCAACGAGCCTCGAATCGATAAGATGGTTGACTTTTTAGCATCACGCGATGAACCGTTCTTCCCCATCCGGCCCACTTCATCAACATCGGCCCAATGCTCCTCTACATCATCTCCGCTGGACAAACGAACGGTTCAGATGCAAAAGCGATCAATGAAATCAGTTTTCATTGAGTCTCCGCAAAAGGGAAGTGAAAGCTCGGATCATAATCGAACGACAGTTGTGTCGAGCCACTCGTCTTCAGATTCTCGTCACCGTCGGTTTGACACCTCGTCGTATCAGCAGAGAGCGGACGCCTTAGAGGGACTGTTGGAATTCAGTGCGCAGCTGATGCAGCAAGGAAGGTATGATGAGTTGGGAGTTTTGCTGAAACCGTTTGGACCTGGGAAAGTATCTCCCAGGGAAACTGCCATTTGGATAACCAAGAGCTTTAAGGAAACCGGGGCTTAGGTCATGTTTGGTTCGAGTAAATAATGAATGTACGTACTTGCAGGCAGGCGACGAATCCTTTTTCTTAAGAAAACCCCTTAGGTAACACAGAAGCTTGCTTGCAAGTAAGCTTTTACTTAGAGGATATGTGAAATGTTAAAGCTTGTTAACACGGCTAGACTATTTTTCGAAGACATTTATGGGTTCTTTATTGTTCGGATTCAATTACTTCAAATAGGCATATTATGATTGATCCTATTACTATGGATAGACTATTGTTTCTAATGGAGTACGAAACTATTTCAGTCTTTGGAAGTGGCGATTCGGAATGAGGTAGCATTTTGGGTATGTTTTGTAATCTATTTTCAGGGCTATGGAGAAGAATCATATGGAGACAAATTTACTTGGACTCTAATCTATATGACAAAGTCTTAAGTAAAGTGAAAAGATAAGGAACAATTTTCCAAGGAAATGTTTGAGCTGGTGTATGAGTTTAGAGTTGAAAGTAAGAGCACAAATTTGATTTGGTCACTTGTGCAGGAGAGATAATTAAAAAAAATTTCTACAAAACCGTCCTCTACACACGGCCAGCCAAAAATCTCTCCTGAATATGGTCATTTTTAAAAATAAAATAAAAAATTTTGTCCACGACGCATGTGATCTTGTTTTCATTATAACTTTGTTGCTCAAATTTTTTCTTAAAAGTTTATTAGAAATAATATGGAAGGTGTTGATTTTGAGAAAAATTGTAATTTTTTTTAAATTTTTTTTAAATAATATTAATATATAATAATAAAAAAAATTAAGCTAATGAGTTGAGTAATATGGTTGATGATATTAATGAAACTAGGAAGATCTCCGTGTGATGCACACGGATAAAAACATCAAATTTGGTGTTGAATTTAAAATATAAAGTTTTATTAGCCTAGTTGGTTAAAGAGTTATATTTGTTTTTGTTAGGTTGCGAGTTCGAAATATACTTATAGAATTTTTAATTTTATTTTTAACCGTTTTAACTTTATGGGCGAGTCAACCCAGGATCCGACTCAAGTATAAATTTGCTCACATATATATTCAATTTAACCACAACTCTCGACTCGGCAATACGAACACTTTCAAAATTAAGCATCATTATATATATATATATATATATATATATATATATATATATATATATATATATATATATATATATATATTAGATAGTTAAAAATATCTCGCGTTCATCAAATTTGGTGTTGAATTTAAAATATAAAGTGTTATTAGTCTAATTAGTTAAAGAGTACTTGTTTTGTTAACTTGCGAGTTCGAAAAATACTTATAGCATTTTTAATTTATTTTTAACCGTTTTAAGTTTATGGACGGGTCAACCCAGAATCTGACCCAAATATCAATTTACTCACACATATATATCCAAATTAACCACAGCTCTCAACCCGACAATCCAAACTTTTTCAAAATTAAACATCATTATATATATATATATTGATAATGTTGGGCAAATTATTTTGGCCCTCCAATTACTCTGGTCACTTATTTTTAATCTTTAAATTATCTTTAAAAACAAATTACACAGGGTCATTCACTTTTCTGATCATTCACTTTTGACCCTCCAACTATCCTTATCGTTGACTCTTAACCCTTGAATTGTTTGTTTACACTAATCTCCCCAAAACTAACAAAACGTTCACACGTAACTCTTTTATATTTTGTTATGGAGGACGTATAATTTATTTTACGAATAAAATATGTAATTTATATTATTTTATGACCAAATTTGTAAATAATTTGCTCTATTATAATTTATTAATATTTTAAAAAAAAAATAATGTCAAATAAGAAGAAAAAGTGACAAAAGGATCATTAGTGACCCTTTCTAAAAATTTGAGGGTCATTGACCTTCTTTTAAAATTTGAAGGGTGATTTGCTTAAAAAGGTAATTTGAAGACTAAAGATAAACGATTAGATTAGAGTAATTAAAGTGTCGCTACAATAATTTGACATTACTATAAAGCCAAAAAGTATATATTAATAGATTACAATAGGATAAATTATCTATAAATTTGACCATAAATAATATAAATTACATAGTATTTGTAAAACAAATTACACATCCTTCTTCATAATAAAATATAAAAGAGTCATAGTGAACATTTTGATAATTTTGAGGATGATTAGTGTAAAAAATAATTCAAGTATTTAAAATTAACAATTTAAATATTTAGAGGGTTAAAAGTCAATAAAACTTCTAGTTAGATGGTTATGTTTAACAGAAAAATTGACAAAAGTTATGAGGGAAGCAATAAATGTAATTGGTGTCTCGCATTACTTTCTATAAGAAAATAAAGAAAAACATAACAAATCGATAATACATAGTACACAAGACATACAAATCGGAGCTCATCATCA
The DNA here is from genome assembly GCF_907164915.1 of Impatiens glandulifera. Classification (NCBI taxonomy): domain Eukaryota; kingdom Viridiplantae; phylum Streptophyta; class Magnoliopsida; order Ericales; family Balsaminaceae; genus Impatiens; species Impatiens glandulifera. The sequence goes on from NC_061866.1 coordinate 2,034,990, forward strand.
ATCAAAACAGAGAATTCTGCATAAGATTTGCGGTCCCATCTCTTTATTTTTTTAATTTATTCAAATGAAAAAAATAACATTTCTAACATTTTATTAATACAAACTTATAACTTAAAAAAATATAATATTAATATCAAGAGATGAAAGAGAGCAATAATAATAATAATAATAATAATATAGAAAGGATAGAAAGCAAAAATTTGGTGTTACTAACTATGTCGAGAATGATTTGACAAGTGAATGAATTTGAAAAATTAATTTTCTCTCTTATTAAACTTCTAAAGTTCACTAATTTTTAATTGTCAACATTTCCGACATCATTAATGACACTAAATTCCCGCTCTCTATCATTACTCATAATAATATTAAAAAAAAAAATAATATGCTCTTTCTTGAATAGATTGATAAAAATTAATATTAAAGTAAGTTTATAAATTTTTAATTCACTTCTAAAATGGTACATAACTATCAACTTTATTTTACTAAAATAATTTCTGTGTAAATTTTTTTAACAATATCAAATATGTGTTTATGAACATTATTTATATTATTATAAGTCATCATCCATAGTAAAGAATTAATCACCTATTACAAATTTTATAGTGAAACTGAAATGCACCAATAAAGAAATATTTCAAATTTCTTTAACTTAGTATTTAACTATATATTAACGCCAGAAGCACACTAAAATATACTGAAAAACAAAATTGAGTACATATATTTAGATGATTTAAGTGTGAGAAAAAAAATATGTGGTAGATAAGAGGGCTAATTAAATTAATGGACCCATTTTGTTGGATATGATATGACTGTCAACTTGTTTAACTAATGATTGTTAAAATTATTCATTGCAGTTCAATAATTGATATTGTTTGTTTTCTAATGACTTAAATGATAAAGGACGAACAATCCATCCAACGAATATGGATATTAACTTATTAAACTAATGTTTATTAATCATTTGTTTTCAAACAATTGCATCATATAATTATTTAATATATTATATAAAAAGTTACAATCAAAATATGTGTTATGAAAATCTAATCATTAATATTTATATAAAAGAAAAAGATCAGGAACACAAATAAGGAAAGTAATTTATGTTGATCCATTTTATATATACTTAGTTTTAAAAATTGAAAAATATAAATAAAAAAAATGGACAAAATTTTAAAATGATAAAATCAGCGAATGAGCAACGAAAACAAGACCACGAATCCGACATGGCAGGCCACGTTGCCCCATGACGTCAGAATTTGAGAAGAAAAAAATAACATTTTAGGTCCCGAAATGTGACATTTCGGAACCCTAACATTTTTAATTTTTCTCTCTTTTATCCACATGGCATGTAGCGTCGGATTCGTGAACTTATTTTTGCTACATCTTCGCTCAGTTTATCATTTTTCATATAATTATATATATTAATAATTTCACACTTAACTTTGAAGAATGTGGTACAATAAATTAATAAAATAAACATTGGTTAAGAGATACAAAAGAGAAATGGAAGAGTATTAATTAGCATTTGTTTTTAGCAATGAACAAGTTGCAAAGGATAATAGAAAAAGGCCAAATCATGATTGTCGAAGCCTTCAATGATACATATAATGTGACAAACTAACCTCATCCAACTGTTTGTTTTGCATTTTCATATAACATGGAAATTCACAGTCAATTAATAAAAATAAAATAAAATAAAACTCGAGAAAATCATTTGACCCATTAATTATCCAACATTTCAGACATTCACGAATCCTATTCTATTTTCTTTTCAATATATCCCACAATTGTCACATAAACTATTCTAGTGATTTATTTGAAAATCTTAATTATCCCTCTCGCATGATAGACATTTTGGCGTAGGGTGGCACCCTTAAATTGAGAATACCCTTTTTACCCTTCCCATTATTTTCTCATAAAATGCAAGTAAAACACAAATGGTCTCTTGGGACAAGTTGTTTGTCTTTTTTATATTCGAATAACATGAAAGTTTGAGACGGAAAGTATTAATTAATTAGTAATCCTAAAGTAAATCTTAATTATACTAGATTTGATATTTAGTAATAAATTCTTAATGTTGTGATATTGAAAGACAATAATAGGACATATATTGATATTTCCTAATCAATTCTTATAGTGATACATTAATTATTAGGAGGACATATTGATATTTCCTAATCAATAGTTTGTTTGATATAGGATTCTCTGTTAAATCAAATCTAGTATAATTATTAAATTAAACCCAAGTTCCAATTCGTGTTGTGTTTGGTCATTGGACTTAAGTATTATTAAATAATTGTGGATTAGGTTCACGAACGGGAATGAGTATGTACGTGCATGAGTTACATCATATATATAATATATAAAAATAACTATTAAGGTGATACTTTATTATTATTATTAATCAGACATGTAGCACATGTCTTGTCTCTCTTATGAATCTGGCCTTACTTTAAAGTTTGTTTGATGTTGATTATTATTTTTTTTAATCAAAATCTTGTTGGATTAAAAAGTATGTTCATTCAAATTTTAATTAGTTAAATTATTATGTATAGTGGTAATAAGGCACACATGGGAAGCTGAAAGTCTTGGCAAACAATAACTTCGGATTCAAATATCTGAATTGGGATAAGTTTAAAAAAAATTATAGTAGACTTAAGAGCATAACGAGTCAATTTTAAATAAAATAAATGGATAAAAACAATTTTTTCTATATATTTTAATGATTAAATAAATAAATAATGAATGAAATTAAAAATTTAAGAAATTAGGGATAATGTGACATTTTTAGTTCCGATCTTAGTGTCATACTAGTTCTCCGTAATTCAATTTTTTGGTTAAATTATTATAATAAGTTTTTGTTTAAAATTTAAATTCTATAAGAATAAAAGTATTTTCATAGTTTGATAAATAAATTGAGTAATTTAACGATATAAAAATAAAAATATGATAAAATTATTGAGTTTTGAGTAAAATCTATATATAAAAAAAACAATACTCAAATGAGAGTACAAGACATAGTCAAAAGATGAGCTTGTAAAAATCTTAAAAAAATATCATTATTTTATTTTTATTAAATTTAAAATTTTAATATATGTATATATTAATAATTAAATTAATTAAAAACTCAAATAATTTATATCTTATCAAACAAATTTTTTTAGAAAACAAGAAAAAACAAAAATCAAACAAGCAAAGTATTTGAGTTAAGTTTCATTACAAATGTCAAAAACTAAGCTATAAAATCGTTTTAGTTAGCAATACAATTCTTTTTTCAATATATTCAGAATTTTCAAATGAAATTACGCAATTCCATCAAGATATTAAAAAGACCCTCTTGAAGGGAAGGGATCCAAACGATGTGGCTCTTGACACACGTAGGAAAAAGAAAAAAAAAATTGCATACATTCTTTTCTTTAATTTTTTTAGAAAACAAGAAAAAAACAAAAATCAAACAAGCAAAGTATTTGAGTTAAATTTCATTACCAATGTCAAAAACTAAGCTATAAAATCGTTTTAGTTAGCAATACAATTCTTTTTTCAATATATTCAGAATTCTCAAATGAAATCACGCAATTTCATCAAAATATTAAAAAGACCCTCTTGAAGGGAAGGGATCCAAACGATGTGGCTCTTGACACACGTAGGAAAAAGAAAAAAAATTGCATACATTCTTTTCTTTAAATTTTTTAGAAAACAAGAAAAAAACAAAAATCAAACAAGCAAAGTATTTGAGTTAAATTTCATTACAAATGTCAAAAACTAAGCTATAAAATCGTTTTAGTTAGCAATACAATTCTTTTTTCAATATATTCAGAATTTTCAAATGAAATTACGCAATTCCATCAAAATATTAAAAAGACCCTCTTGAAGGGAAGGGATCCAAACGATGTGGCTCTTGACACACGTAGAAAAAAGAAAAAAAAAATTGCATACATTCTTTTCTTTAATTTTTTTAGAAAACAAGAAAAAAACAAAAATCAAACAAGCAAAGTATTTGAGTTAAATTTCATTACCAATGTCAAAAACTAAGCTATAAAATCGTTTTAGTTAGCAATACAATTCTTTTTTCAATATATTCAGAATTCTCAAATGAAATCACACAATTCCATCAAAATATTAAAAAGACCCTCTTGAAGGGAAGGGATCCAAACGATGTGGCTCTTGACACACGTAGGAAAAAGAAAAAAAAATTGCATACATTCTTTTCTTTAAATTTTTAGAAAACAAAAAAAAAAAAAATCAAACAAGCAAAGTATTTGAGTTAAATTTCATTACAAATGTCAAAAACTAAGCTATAAAATCGTTTTAGTTAGCAATACAATTCTTTTTTCAATATATTCAGAATTTTCAAATGAAATTACGCAATTCCATCAAAATATTAAAAAGACCCTCTTGAAGGGAAGGGATCCAAACGATGTGGCTCTTGACACACATAGGAAAAAGAAAAAAAAATTGCATACATTCTTTTCTTTAATTTTTTTAGAAAACAAGAAAAAAACAAAAATCAAACAAGCAAAATATTTGAGTTAAATTTCATTACAAATGTCAAAAACTAAGCTATAAAATCGTTTTAGTTAGCAATACAATTCTTTTTTCAATATATTCAGAATTTTCAAATGAAATTAAGCAATTCCATCAAAAATATTAAAAAGAATCTCTCAAAGTGAAGGGATCCAAACGATGTAGCTCTTGACACACGTAGGAAAAAGAAAAAAAAAATTGCATACATTCTTTTCTTTAATTTTTTTTTCTTACTTTTTCTCTACATTTTCCTCTATTTCTCTCTTTTCTTGCAAATTCAAAAATAAATTATCTCTTGTTAAGACATTCAACTTTCTTTTCAAACTTTCTTAAAATTAACATAAATCTCTCCTTTTATTTTTTTAAATTTTGTGTCTATCCGACTTATAATTACGAGACCTTCATAATTTTGATAAAAGGAATCGTTTCTTTTTAAACTTAGTTTTTTTTTTAATTTAAAAAATTCATATTTAGCGTATATGAATTCCATGTTAAGCGCTTATGAACTTCATTTTCAACCCTAAAGAATTTCATATTTAACACTTTTTTTTCAAAAACATTTTCATGTTTAGTCCAAATGAATTAATATTTGGTGCCTTTTTCAATTACAAAAACATAATATTTATTAAATAAAATCATGTTCAGTCAATGTTTAGCGTTTTTTCAGTTAAAAAAATATTAAAAAATAGTGTTTTTTTTTTAAAAAAAAAAAGTTCAGCCCATATGAACTAATTGTTCAACCCCTTTACAGTTAAAAAAAAAAAAAATTAATTTAAAAAAAAAAAATAATTTAAAAAAATATATATTTTATGTTCGGCCTAAATAAACTCTATGTTCTAATGTTCAGCGCCTTTCTTCAGTTTAAAAAAAAAAACATGTTTAGCCAATATTAACTTCATGTTCAACCCATATGAACTTCTTGTTCAACCCATATGAACTTCATTTCAGCGTCTTTTTTCAGTTAAAAAAAACTTAACTTTTTTTCAAAACAAAGTTAATGTTTTTTTTAAATAACTTGGCCATGTTTTTACAAGACCATGTTCATGTAACTTTCTAGTTTAATTTTTTTTACACAAGTTTAGTTTTTTTAAAGAATATGGTCATATTTTTACAAGAACATGTTTTCGTAACTTTTCAGTTTAAAAAACTTTTTTTTTTTTTTTTTTTTTTACAGAAGTTTAGTTTTTTTTAAAGAACATTACCATGATTTTACCATACATATTCTTTTAAATTTTAAATTTAATATTTTTTCTACACAATTTCATATTCTTATTTTAAAATACATTACTATGCTTTTACAATGTCATGTTTTTTAACTTTTCAGTTAAAAAAAAAATTCTACACTACAAGTTAATGTTCTTTTCGCGGCCCAAGAATTAGGTCATCGCGCCGAAGAAGGAAGTTGCAAGTCGCTGGTTAAAGAAATGAAAAAAACATATTTTTACCGGAAAAAGTTGAGAGAGATGAAATCAAGTCGTCAGTCGCTGGATAGAGAAATAAACAAAATATATTTTTATCGGAGAAAGTTAATAGAGAAAGATGAAATGAATTCGTCAGTCGCTGGATACAAAAATTAATTAAAAGTTATTTCCGACGAGGACAAGGAGAGTTGAGAGAGATGAGATGAAATTGTCAATTGCCGGATAGAAAAATAAACAAAAAAATATGTTTTTTTTTTTTTTTTTTCCAGAAAGGGAGATGAAATGACATATTTGATATATATATACATATTATATATATATATATATATATACACATATTTGATATATATATATATATATATACACATATTTGATATATATATATATATATATACACACATATTTGATATATATATATATATATACACATATTTGATATATATATATATATATATACATATTTGATATATTTGATATATATATATATATATATTATTTTTTCTTTATTATAAATGTGATAGGTCACGTCGGATTCGTGACTTTACTTTCGTTCGTTGCCCTTCGCTAACGGTATTGACTTTTTCCCCATATTCAAAGATATATAGAATATTTATATTTCAATTTTTATGTTTAATTTGATAACATATTATTTCATTCCTTCTTAATAATTAATTACTTAACTTATTAATTAAAATTTTAAAATATTTTAAATATTATTATATATATATATATATATTTAAAATTCATGTAATATAATATAAATGAGATTGATTTAAACAAACAAAAACATTACATAAACACTAGTGTCCACAATGTCAATAAACAAAAATAACAATAACTCTTTTAAATATTTTTATAAAAAAACACTAAACTCTTCAAAATAACCATAGTAATGAACATCTTTTTAATAATCCGAACATGCTCGTAGTATTTAAAATAAAAAGTGTATTACTATCACATTATTAGAGTTGTTTGAATGAATGATTTAGGCTATAAACTAAATTATTTCCTTAGAATGAAAGCAACATATATATATATATGTACATGGAATGATAATCTTGATACTAAAGCCCGGTTGCAGCTGGTTTATTCCTATCAGAAAAGTAAAGTATGATGTCGATCTTTCCTGCCCCATTTTCCTTATCAGACCATGTCAAGTCTCTATTACCAACCCCAAGTGTTATATGTCTACTTCTTAATCTACAATGATGCTACCTCTAATAACACAATGTGAGGTTATACTCATCGTTCGCGGTTTAATTGATTTTTTCGATAAATTTAAATTGTACCTATTACATTTGTTATATTTTATTATGACATCAATATATCAAATATTAGATCAATTTTACTTTTTTTTGTATCCAACTATTAACCACAAATTATCTTCAATATTTTCCTAAATAATTCAAAAGAATTAACTAAACAAATTAAAATTTTCAGATGTATTCTCTAACTAAATCAAATATCAATAAATTTCATCTTAATAAGAAATATTGCATGTCTTTGTTCTTTCAATAGTTACTTAACAAATTGCAAATTCGCAATATTCAACATTATTTTTCTTATTTGGTATAAAAAGAAACAAAGAGTAGACTTAAGAGGTTGTTGAATGCATGTTTTTAGGGATTTTAGGTTTATCTTAAAAAAAAAGATGTCGTTTTTGTGAATAGCGGTCCAGGTTGTTTATCCGCAATTATGCGCAACGCTTGAACAGTTTCCGACCTTGTTCCGATAACTTATTGATTTATTTTAAAGGTAATTTATTCAATTTAACATTTTTTAATTCGGGTCGGTTCAATAGAATGGGTCAACAAGTCGGGTCGATTTTCATGCTCACTCCTTATTCAGTACCACTAGACATGAAGCATTAATTATAAAATTACAGTCAAGTTGGTAGTATTTTATTAGGAATAGTCTAGGCCCTAGTGTGATGCAACTTATGAATTTGAATAGTCATCCCTCTCTCTCAGAATGTCACGTAAAAGAAATAAAAGTATGTTTTTCTAAGGTTAAACTCTTTCCCACTAATTAAGTTTATAAAGAAGATAACTAAGTAATGTTAATTAATTAACCTTTCAAAATCATGAGTTCTCCATTTCATGTTACCAAACATAAACTTTAAATGGGTTCGGAAGAGAATCAAAAATACATAAATTTGATAAAATAAAATAAAATAAAAACTAAAAAATCTCTGCACACACTAGCTAGTGTGGAGAAATTGTTTAATGAATAAAAAATAAAATCAATGATGTTTAAGATAAAAGTGCATATATAGGTAGTAGTAAAATGAATTTATAAATTATGAATTTTGAAGGGAGGGAGGATCCAAGGGCATGTGATATATAAATTCTTGTGCAAAAAGAAATATGACCATTGATAGTGGGTGGAGGCCACATGTGGTATGATAACTAGCTAAGCTTTCCATGATTTAATTAAAAGTTACTCTACCATTTATAAATGTTCCCCCAACAAAATATATATATATATATATATATATATATATTAATAATAATAATAATAATAATAGAGATTAATAATTAATAATTATTATTTGGCATGGGTATATATATTTAGAAGAGGATATTGATGCTTTACCCAACTCAACCCCATCCAAAAGATTGCAAATACCAAAATTGTGATACATCAACTCATCAACCTCATAATAAAACTTTACATGTGCTGTTGGGGACCCTAATTTAGCTTATCTATACCCCGCCCCGATTACTCTTTCTTATCTTTAATTTATCATCCTTTTCTTAATCTCATTCTAACTATTTGTTTTTCAATGTTTATGTTTTATTCAAATCTCTTAGTGATTGTTTACAAGACATAGTCCGCATAGAGCCACTCAACCCCTTTCCAGTTAACTAAATACGAAAAAGAACTTTAATTAATATTTATAAATAAAAAAAGAACAAGATTAAATTATTAGAAGAGTCACTCTCATCTCTTTTCATGGTTATACATGCAAATAAACTATATTAGATATATAATGCAATCCCCACGCTTGGAATTAGGAAATTGAAGCTGTTTCATTATTATCATTATTATTATTATTAATTTTAATTAAAAAGCTTATGGGATCACATATTTACTAAAGTTCAGCAATAAGGTGGATTGCAGTATAGTATAGATTAAAGGATATATTTAGTTAATAAAGAAAGAGACTATTATGCAATCATTATATACGACCCACCCATACTATCTACTGAATCTGATCAATCTCGAGCCATGAACTACAAACATTTCTAATGTAATACAACAAGTTTCCACTCACGACATAATTCAATAATATATATATATATATATATATATATATATATATTCTCAAAATACTTTTTTTTTTGTTTTTTGTTAAAACAAAAACACAATTAACTTCAAGGTTGAAGATGAGAAACTTGTACAAGATTGAGATATACGGGATGGGATGAATATATCATAAAATAAGCTTTTAAAGATGAATATATGTTAGGGCTCAACCATTTAAAAAAAAAATTGTATCCACGAAATTAAAAAAAAATAATACTAATCCTAATTTTAACAAAATTAAATATATATATATATAATTATATATATATATATAATTATAAGATCTACTTTATACAAAATTTCATAATATATAAAATAAATATTAATATAATTGAGAGAAAAAATATATTAATTGATTTATTATATATATATATATCAAATAACTAACTAATAATACTACATTTTTTAAAAACTTCAAAAGTATGAACCTATGCAATGCATTTACCGGGCACATGGGTGAGTTAATTTTTTTTTGCTTTTTTACTGCAGAAAATTGAAATATGACCTAATTTATAATTTATAATTTATATAAAAAAAAAATTAATATAACTTTCTTTTACTCATTTTATTCATAATTTTCGAGCTCACTCAAATTTCAATTTGTTAGATCGATTCTAATAGGGTTGTAAATGAATCAAATACTTTTGATTCGATTCGGTATTCGTATTCGAATTTTGATATTCGTATTCGTAATTTTGTGATTCGAATTCGAATAAAAATATTCGATTCGATTCGACTAATAAACGAATACGAATACAAAATTAAGATATTCGATTCGGTATTCGCTAATATTCGATTATATATATATATATATATATATACCGTTTTATTAATTTTAATTTTATAAATATTATTTATTCTAAAACCCTAGTTTATATATACATTTATTCGGTTGAAAACTTGAAACTCACATTTCTTCGGTGATTTACAAACCACTTTAATGAAATGTTCTTTGATAACTATTGTTTATGTTATGTTACGCGGAAGTTGTAATTAATGGTTTGCATTGCATTGTATTGGGAGTTAAATATTGAAATCGTAATTTGAACCTTATTATTTAATTTTTATTAGGTAATTTTATTGAATATTGTTATATATTATGCAAAAATATTAATTTTCAAATTTTCGAATAAATTGTATAAAATATGTTTTAAAAAAATCGAATCGAATACTCGAATCGGATCGAATAATACGAATATCAATTTCAAATCGAATACGAATCACATTAATTATTCGAAAAAATTTCGAATACGAATACGAATATTCGAATAGTTTCACGAATACGAATCGAATACAGTAATATTCGCTTCGATTCGATTCGTTTACAACCCTAGATTCTAATAAAGCATAATACTATATGAATATCTTGCACTTTAACTATTCCTCTTGTTACTGGATAATTCTAACCGGTTCTAAAATATTAAATCAACCCACTTAGTTATATTACAAATAAACAGCTCAAATAGTGAGACTACATATTAAATTGTTTTTTCTTCTGAAATTATTAATATATGTGACATTGGACCAGCTAATCATTAGATATATGCACATGTATATCGTAATTCGTACGTGAGGATTGTAAATTTCACTATAAGGTATATAATAATTGCTGGCCTAGTACAGTGGGGGGAAATTTTTATTCTACTAAAACTAGAAATTAAGAGCAAATATTCTTAAAAACCAGAATATTTTATATTAGTACTTGTTTAATAAGAGTTAATAACTTATAATTATCTAAATAGTTCACCCTCCTTCAATTAATTTAGTAATTAAAAAATATTAAAATATTTTTTATTTTATTTTATATATATATAAATATTAATACATTTTTTCACCATATGAATCAAATTTGTTGATTGATGTGGGTAAGAAGGAAAGAATAATACGTCGTCATACGTGTGCTAGAGATTGGACCGTTGTGAAATCTGATGTGGGCCATAGTAAAGGAATGCTTCTATTCTACGCAGAATATCAGCCAGCCCCTTTAGCTGAAAAATACTCCGGTTCAGGAGGTGATGCGGCCGAGTTAACTACCTAACAACAAACAATTTCTACTTTTATTAATAGCTTCTCGATATTTTTGGATGATAAAACCCTACTCTTAAATAACTTTTACTTCAAAATATATTATTTCTACTTTTATCTATTCTGTATATATTCCCCCATCATTTATATTTATTTATATCAAAATACAAGATAATCTTTAAATGATAAAAAAAATGTTATACCAAATAATAAAATATCACTTTTAAGTTTTAACTAACCAATTATTTAGTCAGATCATGTAACACAAACTGTGATAACAATTATCAAACCTTTTAACAAAAGAAAATTAATAATTTTTAAATAGGCTAAAACAAAATCAAAGCTAAAACATAAATAAAAAAACAAACCCTAAAAATCAATATCAAACAAGCTCTAAATGTACTAATTTTAAATTACTTAAACTCAATATTCTTCTCTTTTCACTCCATCTATTATATAACTCTTTTTATTCATCTAAATTCTAATTTATTTATTTTCATTTAATATCTTTTTCACATCTTTCTATCTCATCTATTTGAAATATAAAATATTTAATTTTAAAAAATTAGTTTCTAAAAAATTAAATCAAATAAATATTTTATTCAAAATTCGGATAAACAAAAAAGTAAAAGATCAAACAAGTTATAATGGTAGCAAGGGCCAGTTTGAGTTTTGGGCTGCCCTAACCCTTAGTAATTAAAAAAATCTAAATTTTTTAGTTATTTTTTCCTAAGTAAGTCTAGTTTAAAAGGTGGATAAAAAATGTTTTTTTTTTAAATTTGAACTTGTTACAAAATAAAAATTCTAAATTTTTATCTTTTATATTTAAAAATTTGATTTCAGTAAATAAGTTAAGTATTTAAAATAAATGGGCTGCTAGGGTCTTACCGAGCTTATCCCTGATGGTAGATAAAAGTTAAAAAAACAAAAATACCCAAGATCAAACTAGCTAGCTCTGATAATAACAGAAAATGAGTAAAAATATTTTGAAAACTAACCATGTTTCAAACCAGCGATCTAGCTCGTTAATCTCTCTATAATGGCCTATGGGGCACCTGACCATCATTGGTCCACATGCTCCACCATGAAAAGCTAGCTCACTGTCTGAGGAGAAATTATTAAGAGAGAGAAAGAGAAACCACTCTCTCACTGAAACAATTGTACCAACTTTTAAGAGAGAGAGGGCTAGAATGGTAAATACAAGGTCAAAGGTCAAATTCACAGATTTCGATGCAGTAAGATTTTGACTCGCCTAGATAATTTACCCACGGAAGTTTTAACTCTCTCTCATGTACCTAATCGTAATTTACTATTCCTTATCCCTACTACCCTTAGGACTCCATACCCTATTTGTTTTTCTTTATTTTTTGAAACAGGCGAATCAATGCCCTTTAAATGCAGCAGAAAGCGGGAGAGTTGCAGATAAAAAGCAAAAGCAATTCATATAATATAAAGAAAGAGAGAGAAAGAGAGAGAAAGAAAGAAAGAAAGATGAAACGTTTAAGGTAGAAGAAGAGAGAGTGTGTGCGTACCTGTACCTGTGCTCTACCGCCGGAAAATGAAGACGTCGGCCATTGTTCACGAACGGAAGCAAATGGGTTGCATGGCTGGTTTCTTCCACATGTTCGATCGCCATCACATTTTGACCGGAAAAAGACTCCACTCCACCAAACGCCTTCCTCCTCCTCCTGGACCTCCTCCGGCTATGGTAACAACTAACAACACAACCATTATAGTTTCACTTTCCTAATCATAAAACAAATACAATACTCGTATACCCAGATTTCATCTACCTTTTTGCAGGCTCCTAATTCTCCACCGGAATCCAAACAGATACAGCCGGTACCACCGGTCGACCTTCCTTTAAAACGCCCATTTCCTCTTGCCACATTCGAATTTAAGGAGAGGTCGGAAGCCAAGTCATATCCATGGAAGCTATCCAAAGAAACTCCAAGACTCTCTCTCGACAGCAGAGCAACTTTTGATTCCAAGGGAAGCCTTCAACCACTGGAAATCAGAACCAAAGGGTCAACAGTTTCATCGCGACGGTCTGAATGCAGTCAAGACAGATCGGTATCCAACGCAGACGACGATAAACACCTCCGATCTCCCGGCGTCGTCGCTAGGCTCATGGGTCTTGAACTGTTACCTCAAATGAACGCCTCGCCGGTCAAAAACGAACTCCGGCGATCCGCTTCGGAGTCTAGGATTGCGAGAGAAGTTTTCCTAGACAATTTCCAGGATCAATCCAAAAATTTAATGATGAACAAGCAAAGCAATGTGAAGAGAAACAATGCAATTACCGGAATAACAGGATCTCAAACCAACCAGCTAAAGAAAGCGACTCAACAACAACAACAGCCTAAGAGCTTCTTCAACTCAGCGGATTTCTTCCCAGAACCGAAACATGAAGAGATGGAGAAGAGACTGAGAATGAGAGGGATGGACGAGCAATTCAAGGATCTTGAGGCATTGAAAAATATACTGGAGACTTTACAATTCAAAGGACTTCTTCACTCGAGTAATAAGATCTCAGATCAGCCTAATAAGAGGAACTTCGTGTTATCTGATGAATATCCAATCGTGGTAATGAAGCCATCTCGTTTGGCTATGAATAGAGGTGGAAACAATTCATCTACTAATCTCCGAAGCAGAGAAGATCTGAGGCGAGGAACCGAGAAAGCCAGTCAAGCATTCAACTCAGTGAGTCCTCGCCGCCAAAGCCAACCACCGGAAGTCGAGCAAGGCAGACGAAGCCAAACGAATGTAAAGAACAAGGAGAGGATTCCAAACTCATCGGTTGGAAGAAGATCACCGTCCCAAAAGAAGGCTAATGAGTTCACGGAACAAAGGCGATCCGTTTCTCCGGTGCATTCCCCAAGACCAAATCTGAGGAGAAATGGATCTAATCAATCTGTCACGCCGAAAAACAAGAAACAGATGGCAGCGGAGATAACATCCGGTTGTCAAGACGATGAATCTTCATCCGTCTCCGAGAGCAGCGTCAGCAATTTCTCACAAACCGAAAGAGAGGTTAGATTTAATTTACCATTGGTTCATTTGTGAATTGACTCATCCATTAGGAAAATGTAATGATGTTTTATCATGGACAGAGATCAAGATGGGAGGAATACAAGGGAGGTAAGAGTTTGATAGAGAGATGCGATAAGCTACTTCATAGCATAGCAGAGATAAACGCCACCGACTCCGAGTCACAACCGAGTCCTGTCTCAGTTCTAGACTACTACAAGGACGAATCAGCCTCGCCTTCACCGATCCTGAGACGAACAATCAATTTCAAAGGTAAATATCAAACGAACGACGGTTGATTGATTATTATTAACTCTTCGTAAAACCTATTGAAATCTGCACTTACAGAATCGGACGAGGAAATCTGGAGTCCTGCAGCAGTTTCTCCCATGGATGAACCAAACGATATCGATTTCGCATATTTCACCAAAATTCTACGTGCCTCCAGCGGTCTTCCTCAAGAACAGGAGTATCAGAAACTTGGAAAAACTGGCAGGTCAAACAGGAAGCTGATAATGGACGCCGTAAGCGAAATTATAAAGCGGAAAGAGCAGTTACCGCCGTGGGAGTCGGAATTTGATGAGAAGAAGGCGTGGATGGAATTTGAGAGCATGAGAGAGAGAGAAGTTACCGATGAAAACGACGTTTACGAGATGGTATGCGCTGCTCTGAGGAAGGATTTGGCCGGAGACGCGATGAACGGTTGGCGAGAGCGGCGCGTGGAGATCGGTGAGACGGTTGTGGATATCGAACGGTTGATATTCAAGGATCTCATCGAGGAGAGTATTCGAGATGTCGCTTTCTTTGGAGGGAAAACTGGTTCGGTTTCTGCAGAAGCATGTAGAAGATTGGATTTCTGAAGGAGCTGCAAAATATTTGGATCCATTCGCGCGCATTTTCTGTTGAATTGCTGTTTTCAAAAAAATTATATATTTTGGTTCTTTTTTATGAAAAAGAAGGTAATAGTTTCTATTTAGGAAAATTAATTTCTGTATTGTTTTAATATTTTATGAAACTATATTATTTTTAATTATAATTGACCTTGTTTGACCAAATTTTATTTTGGATTCTTGTGTGTACTTTTGTTTTTGTTTTTTATTTTAGAAAGATAATATCATCTTCCTACATTACATTTATGGCCCCAATGAAACAAAATTTAATATAGAATTTAAATAATGTAGTGAACATAACACACATAATACTTTACTAGCTATTAAATGAAAATGTATACTTCAAAAAACAATAAATATTAGTTTGATTTGGTTTTTCTTTGAGAATAGTAGTTGGTAATAATTTTAAGATTAATGATAAAGAGTGAGAATTTGGTGTCGATGTTGGGATTAATGTGTCAACACTTAAAATCTAATAGAAAAGGGAAATTTTATTTTTCAAGTCCACTTATGTGTTGACACATCATTTCCGACACTATTCATAACACGAAATTTCTGCTTTTGATCATTACTCTAATTTTAATTAATGTGTTTATTTTTCTATTTATTTACTTAATATAATATTATTATCCTTTTTTAATAAGAAAAAAGTCGACTTATCACATAAATTAACGAGAAAATGCGTGTATCTTGTTTATAGGTTAGTTATTGGACGATGAAGAGAAATATATTTAAGATGTTTGAAAACAAATATTAGTCATATTATAAAACATAGTTTTGCCATATTTGTGCTGTTGTATCTGGGTTGTTGTTAGAGATTTGTATTTGTGTCGCATTGTGTTGTGTTGTGCCATATTTGTTGTTGTTATGTTTGGGTTGGTTAAACAGGGTCCTTACATGGTTTTGCCAATATTTGTGATGCTGTATTTGGGTTGTTGTTGGAGATTTGTATTTGTGTCGACAACAGTATTTGGACTAGTTCATCACTCGAAAGATAGTATATACTCTTCGCGTAACTATACGAGTCATTCGTGTCGTGTTTGATCTATTATTCACATTTATAAATATTTCTATTGTGTCGTCATAAAAATGATAATTTTAGAAATTTTGAAATTTATTGGGTTTTAATATAATTTTTTAAAAAATTTTAAATTATACTTCAAATAGTTTAATACAGTACAAATTAATTTTTTTTTAATTATTTTAATAGGTTTTTTATATATAAATTTAACATAGTCTAGTCGTGTCGTAGTGGATTGTGTCGATGACTACAGGAATTAGTATGGCTCGTAGTTGTAGTTGTAGTAGTGTGTTATTGTGTCTGTTGTAAATGTGTTGTGTTTTATAGCTCATTTGATGTCTATTATTTAGGAATAAAACTTGATGTTCTTATAAAAAAAACTTGTTTAGTGTAAAAAAAATTAAAAATTAATTTTTAAAAGGGTTATAACATTGATTACCTTTAAATAATATTAAAATAAAATTGCAAATATTTAAATGATGAAGTATTTTGGTATTTTAAATATTTAAAATAATGATTTGATTGATAAAAAAAGTAGATGGAATGTTTGAATTTTTAGATAAAATAAAATAAATAAATAATATAGAACTAACTAATTTAAATAAGAGAAATAATTGGAAGATGAGATGAAGTACCAAAAATTAATAAATTTTCTTTTTTTTCTCTCTTTTCATTCTTTATCATTTTTTTAAGTGATGCGATTACACGTCATTTTCTCTCTCAAATTCTCTCCCCTATCACTCATCTTTAAATAATATATAATTGATAATATATATATATATATATATATATATATATATATATATAAATAAATAATTAAACTAAAATCAAGGAAGGCCTAAAAGCACAAAAATAGAAATCCTAGGGTGAGTCTTAGACCTAGCCTAGACTATAGACCTAGCCAACGAGTGATTGATTCGAAAAAGTATGTGGTGTGCATGAGAATCAGTGAGAATTGAGGTCCAGGAGTACTATTTCAGTTCTGTCTGCATATTAATATACAAGGTCCACAAACCTTACACAAAGGACCAATTTTAGCTATCATATTTGAACCTAGCTACTAGACTATACATACAAATGTCATATGATTCATCTTATAATTGAGATAAATGTTTTTGAGCCCATATTCATCGGCATTAAAGGGATATATACTAGCTAGATAGATAGTCTCATAGCCTTAACACTAGTCTTAACTAAATAGTAGAAAAGAAAGTGCATAGAAAATGTCATGAAAGAAATTCACAAGATGAATTAATGTGTTGACATCCATGACCACTACATGATTTAGATTGAAAACATATTTACAACTTTAAATAATGTGTTAGCTAGTTTAGTTTAGATACAACTCATCTTCTTTATTCATATGGGTGGGGGCAAACTCCTGTTAATTTATTATGGGTAAGCTCAAATCACAACTCAATTATATATTTATTTACTCATTAGAGATAAATCATCATCATGTTGATGGAACATATATATACAAAAATAGAATATGACATGTTATCGTGTTTTGTCACTTTAATCATTTTGGGTATAGTAGATAATTGAGGCGAAATCCAAAATTAATGGATGATATATGCTTGAGTTGAGAATGTGTTATAATAAAAGTAAGGTTTGGAAAGAACTAATAAATGAATCTATACGTGTGTTGCACAGGGTAAATGTGGGGATACTTGCAAGTACTATGTGTATTTTAAATCGGGTTCGAAGACGGAAATAGAGAGGAAAATTGAAATATTCATTGAGTTGAATTGAAATGAGTAGTAGTTGATAATTGGTCTGGTCTGAAACTTATTCCAATTTATAAATAAAAATTGCTCATGTTTATATATAATTTTTTTAACTCTTATGCAATATTTAAAACTTTCTTATCTTCCATCTCTTCCTTCTAATATTTAGTTTTGCATATCTTCATCTTCTTTTTTCATTCTTATTTCAGGTTTACAAGCTAAATCAAAGTAAAATTGAGAGGTAAAATATCACAATATCGGTTATATAGAGTATTCGTCGGGAATCGAATATTAAAATATCAGGAATGAGAATTGAATATTAGATACACATCGGGGGATGAAGTGGAAGTTAGGAAAGTATATTAAAAACAGATATAGGTCAGATATAATACTAGTTAGGAATAAAATGACATTTACACTATAAATTCTTACTTTAATATAACTATTTTTTTTTAATAACCTTTTAGTTTCGGTCTCTTAGATCTAGTTGGTTTTGATTTCACGATTTTTCGAGTTTGATCTCGACTTTTTAGTGAATTATTTTGTTTAACTTGATGTTTTAAGAATGTAGTTTTTTAAATTTAAATGAACATTCTATTATGTAAATATGAAATATTTTAATAGATTAAATAATGATGGAATAAATAAAATGAGTGATAGTGGAGGGAAAATTGGGAAGGGAGTCATTGGTTGGAAAAAAATATATACGATAAGAGAGGTAAGAGAGATAAATATTTTAATTTTTCGGTCAATCAAATTGCGACTTTATTCTCTCTTCCATATTTCATATATCTATCGTTTCTCAAATAAATTAAATGAAATAAAATATTGAATTTTAAATAAAAATTTCATAAACCAATATAAAACAAACTTGTAAATAATAATTTTTCATTTTAACTAAGCTTTGTTTGGTTTTGAGTTATTTAAATAACCCAAAAAAATCAAACATCATCTCATTATTTTTTTCATTCATCAAATCATTTAATTCATTAATCAAAATATTAAAATATTTTTCATTTTAATTTTTTTATTATTTATATATATCAATACTTCTTTAAATTTTTATACCAAAAAAACATTCATACCTCTTTAAAATTATTACAAATTATTATTATTTTCTCTTTAAATTATTCAAATAACTTCTATCAAACAAGCCTCTAATCCTTTCACAATAAAAGAAAATATAAAAAATATATATATAGGGAATTGATGATGAACATAGGCGTGAATCGAGAAGTGACATGTTAGAGATGGTACTTGTGTAATAGATTATTTTGACTGGCCAACGTCTACTATTTATTAATTATGCTACTTTTCATTATTGCCTTTAACCAATGCCCCCACCAACCATCCAATTGTCTCATCTTTCCTTTTTTTACTTTAACATAACAGTTGTCTTATTTTACATTCATATAAAGATACCCCCATCATTAAATACTTGTCTCAAACTTTATATATAAATAATAAAATAATAGGGTAGATATCTTCGTTCTCTTTGACTTATTTGAATTCAAATCGGTACGCGTCTGATTAAATGATTAAGTGTGTTCGTAATTAATATGTGGGTATTAATCGCACCTCAAAAAAAAGTGAAACACAGTGTTTAAAAAAAATACAAATAAAAGTTCTCCTGAGCGAGGTTTGGGTCATATTATTCGGTAAGGTATTCCACTACAAATAAAAAAAAAATAATAGGGTTATTTTATAAAATAAACTAAAAAAATATTAAATGACAAATAGAATTACACAAATAATGAAAAAAATTGAAGTTTACAAAATATTATCCTATAAGAAATATATTATGGCTTTGTTGAGGGTTATATGAAAAGAGTTCAATTACATTATTATTTGATAAATATAAATGATGGAAAAATAATAATAATTTATAAGCAAAATACCAAAAATATTATGTGGTTTGGTAAAAATATCATATTTATTTACAGTTGGCTGAGAGTTCAAATTTAGTTATGAACTATAAATATTTTTTTTTTTTATACAAACTTAACAAAAAAAAAAGTGTCATATTTATTTGATCTAGCCAAATTTTTAATAACAAAGTGAACTTAGAATATACAAAATTAAACCATTTTTCTACTCATATGTCCCCTCCTTTCAAACTTCTAAATCCTTATTTCCCAGAATCCTCCTTTTGTTGTTCAGTTCAATTTCTTATTATCAAAATTTGAGTTTAATTAATTTTAAATGATAGATGCAATAATAAAAACAAAGAAAAAAAATTCCCATATATACAATAGACTGACTTTGTGAGGTCAAGAAGAAGAAGAAGAAGGGGTTTGGGAAAGTTTTAATTATTTTAATTAAGTTATGTTTGCTATTGAAATTTTGATTTAAAAATAATATTAAGAAAATATATGAGGATTAAATGTGCTGTGTCTAGGCAGTTTGAGATTTCCGTTAGATTAAATAAATATGATTTTTTTTCTTTCTAAGTTTGAAAATGAAAACCAAATATTTTATTCATAACTAAATATGACACATTGAAACAAATTCATTAATAAATAAAAATAATAATTTTGTATAAATTACATACGATCAAGATAAGAATATAAAAGTATATTTAGACTCTTAAGATTCTCTCTAACAAAACAACTCAAAAGAAAATATTTTTTAGTCCCTCTTATGATTATATTTTTTTTTTTTGTTTTTGATTTCTTATAAGATTATTTTTTAAATTCAGATTTTAGTTGGTATTATGTTTAAATGTTATTATGTGGACTTTTCATTTTAAAATTTTATAATAGAATAATATTGAGTCATTTTCTGTTAATATCTTCCAACTGTTAAATGAAATTATTAAATTATTATTTTTTTTTAATAAAGAGTAATTAAAACTTATTTTTAAGTTGAAGGTTTTTTATAGATATTATCTTATTATTTATAGTTTTATATATATATATATATATATATATATATATATATATATATATATATATATATATATATATATATATATATATATATATATATATATATATATATATATATAAAAGACAAATTATTTTGGCGGCCCTCTAATTACTTTAATCGCTTACTTTTAACCTTCAAATTAAATTTTAAAACAAATCGCCCATTCAACTTTTAAAAATTCACTAATACTCCTTTCGTCAACTTTTTAATTAAACGTACCAGCTTAAGTTTAAAATATTATTTTTTATGTATTATCTTTAATTATTATATTTTATATTTATATATATAATTATTAAATCGTTTATTTTATATATATATTATAATTAATTTTTATATTTATATAATTATTAAATCTTTATATATAGATAATATATAAGTATACAAATTTATTATATATATATATATTAGCAATTTAATAATTATATATATAATTATATATATAATTATATATATAATTATAAAAAATAATAATTAAAAATAATATATAAAAAATATATTTTAAAACTAAAAAATTGATGCAAAAATCATCTTTGTAAAAGTTAAAGAGGCGATTTATTTTAAAAATTAATTTGAGGGCTAAAAATAAACGATCAGAGTAATTAGAGGGCCTCACGTAATTTGTCTTTATATAGATGGTTATTTTTTATTTAAAATAATATTTTTAGCTTTACTTACTAACATAACACACATACAAAAAAAAAATAAAAAAAAAATCATTTGTTTGTTTGATTTATTTTATGTCTCATCACTCATATATTTGAAATCACCCTCCAACAATTACATAATTTTTTAATAAATAGAAAGAATTTATATAGGGGCTGTTATTTGTTTATGAGAGCCTAACAAAATAATTCATTATTTACCAAATCATCTATATTATATTATAATAATCTTTTAAAAATAATAACAACCTTATTTTAATAGTCTCGGCCTTTAGGTGGTTTTTATTCCCAAATATTTTTAACTTGTGTTTTTAGATTAAATTCAGCTTACTCTCTGTTAAGAGTTTTTTCATTAAAATTTTCATATGATTTCATATTTAAATTCTTTAATTGTGTATGATGACAATATACCTCTTATTTAATAGGAATTTTGGGCCTAATTGCCCTTAAAGGTATATCAAACCTATATGATTATTGGGCCTGATTGAAAGCCCATCTAAGTAGCTTAGTAAATCAAAATAAAAAGGCGGGAATGTTAGTTAGCAACATCCTTGACCCATAAAATCAATCCTCTTAAATTCAGTTATAGAGAGAGAATTGAAAATTTAGGCGCGCTTTTCCTTTTTCAAATAATCTCCTTCTTCTACTTTACTGAATCCTCTCTCCAAGTTTACAGACGATTTCTTGTAAGTTATCAGCTTTCACGCCCTAAAATGAAGTCTAATTCTGAAGAAGAAGAAGAACAACAGGGCCAAATCACGCCACCAGGTGCGAATTTCTTGCGATTCAGCGTTTTTTCTCTTCCATCAATTGTTCTTGCTATTACTATCGTCTCTTCTTGATAACATTGATCAACATTACTCTCTGTATTCTTGAAACCATTCGCTTGAGAATGCGATCGTTCACAAGCTCATGTAGAAATGTAGATGAATCTTCACAATACTGCGATTCTTTTAATGGAACAGATTTTGCTCAGATTAATACTGAATCATTTAGTCAAGAAATACCTTCTTATCTTCAATCCAGCAGTGAAAACAATGGTCAAGCACCAGTAAGTTCATTTCAGTTCCATTTTAACTTAAGAAATACAAGAAATGGTAATTAGTCAATTAATATTGACAGTTGAATCAGTCCGAAGCTATAAACAATGGCGTTGAATTAGATGAAGATTCTGAGAAATCAAAGACAATCAAAGGTGATTTGAGCGACAAGCTGGTTGGAATGTGAGTTACCTTCGCTTTTCTTTCACCACTGACAATAACTAACTACATTCGTATCTAAAATTTGATTTCACTTTCTTTGAAGGAAAATAAAATCTGAAGAGAATTCAATCTCCAATAATACCATAGGAGGCAGAGATTACAATGCAATATCAAATCTTCAACATAGAGAAAACGGTGGAAGGAATCATCCCTCTTATAGGACAGTGAGAATGATAAATGACAATGCAATAAGCAGATATCATTATAGAATAAGAGGTGGAAGGAATCCACTATTCTATCGAGGATCTTGGAGGATAAGAGATGAAAATGCTAGTGTATCATCAGGAATCGATCAAGATAGAAGGGATACAAGTCTTTATAGGGGTGATTTGAGAATGAGGAGAGCTCAAAATGCAACATTCTTATCAACGAATCCTTCTTATAGGTCTTTGAGAATTAGACCTCAAAATTCCCATGATCAGGATCATCCTAGGGATTTGAGGATGAGAATTGGACCTCAAAATTCCCATGATCACGATCATCCTAGGGAATTAAGGATGAGAATTGGGTTAACTGAATTGACAGAAAGATTCCCACCTCAGCGTGATGATGGTAGAGATGAAAGCCAAGAAAATACTGATTAAATACACAAGGAGACTCCATTGATTCAGGTAATGCTCAATCTCATAAACTATATACTGAAAATTAATTTGGATATGATCCAGAAAACACCAGTTTCAATTTTGCCCAATTTTTAATGGGGTTTGGATCATTTCAAAGATTATTTGTGATTGATTATCAGTTCCTAATCGGGTCATGTTAATTTCAATTTAGATTGCCTAAACAAAATGTATTTGTATATCCTTCCCTGTAATTGAATTCAAGTATATAGGTAGGTATTAGAGACTTAAGATTGTTTGGATGAAGATTCTCTGTAGAGAAATGGAGACCCGTAACTCGGTTTTAGAGATTTAAACCGTTAAAAGTTATGGATTCGAGTCTTCATACCCGGATGATTAATCTCTAGTCTAGAACACACAAGCTCTTATATGATCATGTAATATTTATTCTCGTCTATATATGATTATTTTAACTAACACCATATATTATGTCTTGCAGGTATGCTGATCGGCACATAGGAAGGAAGTTTAATTTGGATCAATTTTCTCTATGGTAAAGAATAATACTTTTGAATAAATTTGGTTTGAACAAAGAAAAATAAGAACATTACAGTTTGTAGCTAGCTAGAATTCTTGTTATTATTAATGATGGACATATATGTTTTACAAAAGAAGAAAAAAAAAAACTTTGGTGGTATAATCACATGATAAGAGCTTTAGATTCAGAAGGTCTCATGATTCTCAATCTCTTACAAGAAGAAACAAACATGATCCATGGTACATCTCCAGCAAGCATCCAATCCCCATCTTTATCTTGATAAGTTAAGGTTGCATATTGATCAATATTAATATTGCATTTGAACATGGCTCCTAAAGCTTTAAGGAGATCTGTATAGCCTTTGTATATGTTTAGATCAATCTTTCTTAGATAAGGAGCTCCATCCATACTCACTTTCACGTATATCCTCCCTGAAGCATCATCACTTTCGTTGTTCCCGTTTTTGATTAAGTTAATATTCTTTCTACAAGATCTAATTGGCGGCCATCCCACAATCTGAACCCTGCAAACCCATAAACCATATATGTTAATTAGTTAATGTCTCTAATTAAATTAGCTAGCTAGATAGATGATTCTGATATTACTTACTTTGGAGGAGATGGGTCGCATGTATGATCTTGGGATTCTAAGGATGAATGAATATCTGTTGATTCAGAGTTGGAACAAGTCCTTTTGGTGCCCACCCTGTTGGCAGATGAAGAAGAAGATGGTGATGATGATTGTTTCTGATCTGGGTCATTTGATCTTCTACCAGGCAACCCTAATCTTAGTTCTGTGGCTTCTAGATGAAGATCTTCTTCATAAGTCATTTTGATTTTGATGAATTGATGAACTTGGATTGGTTTGGTTTGGTTTGGTTGTGGAAGAAAATGTATGGAGGAGGAAATGTTTTATAAGGGGAGAGCTAAAGGTTTCATTCTTCCCCTCGTGCATGATAACTTATTGTGGCCCACACGTCATCATATACGCGGTCAGTCTAACCATAGAGATGTTGACACGTAGACCGACAAGTGCAATAAAGAGTTGTGTTTGGGAAATACGATTTCAGAACAGACACAGCTCGGGTTGTCAGGACTGTGACCGGCCGGGTCGGGTCCACTATAAGGACTGAGTGAATTGATGACCGTTGGATAATATCATGAGAAAGGATTGAAGCATGTGAGTGGGACAGACATGATGTCTGAAATGGACATGACATGACCACGAGGGAAAGTGGGACCCTGTTTGTCATTAAATGGGGGCATGTGATTGATGTCCCCAACTTGTTTGTTTCAACATTATCATTGCTGTGGTTTTAAAATGTTTTCAAAATAATTGAGACATTTAATTAGGTATTTTATTTGAATAATTTTAACCTAAAACAATCCATTGAATATTCCAATAGCCAATATCAATCAAGATCTATGTATACCTTTTTAATTTATCAAATCAAAGTCGATACTTAAGTAATCAAATAAAAAAGAGGAAAGAAAGTCTAGACCATACAATCAAATAATTATTATTGAGAAATTAATTATTTTTATGTCTAGACTTGAGTTTAGATAGATAGATATTAATTATTTTCATGTTTTTTTTTTCCACTTTACACGTGCTCTTAAGTTTAAAGAAAAGTTAATAATTAGCCACATAAAGAGATGAAGTAATTACATGCATGCATGTGTAAACCCAGTTAGAATCCATTATTAATTCTACATACATGCATATAATCCATAAATTGATTCCATCTCGAGTCATTTAAAATTAAGTACAAACCATCAACTAAAATATTAAATTATTATTTTTATAGTTTACTTTTTTTTTAATATCAAGACAAATTGGTTATTTAAAATAATTTATATATTATTTAAATAACCTTCAGGTTACAAATAATTAGTCTTTAAGAGTTGGTTTGATTTTTTTTAAAAATTTTTTATCAATTAAAATACTTTAACTTTATTTTTATTAAATTTAAATTTAATTTTTTTTGTCTAACTAAAGTTTTTATTTTGAAAAAATCTCAAAAAACTAATAAGAATTTGTTTGATGTTGAATATTTGAATTTTTATTATTATTTAATTATAAGAAAGTAAATTATTTACTATATTTTTAATGGAAATTTTTAATTAAGAAAAAGAGAAAGAAATTCAACATTAAATTTAGCCTCAACAAATTTGAGGGAGTTAGAATTGGGGCATTATTAATAACTTTGACATTAAGATATTGTTTGATGTTGAATTATTTATGACTTTTATTGAATTGTTTTGAAAAAAAAATATATTGTTGATGAAAAAGTAAAATGATTTTAATTAATTAAATTATTATAATATATATTTTTTAAATTTTATAAAATTAGAATAAAAATATTTTAATTAATAAATTGGGTAATAAATATTTTTTTTAATATTTTAGATATTAAAATACATATAATATGTGAATTTTGTTAAATAACAAAATAAAAATAATAATAAAACGAGGTCCAACCGGTTTCGACATGCACTTATTAATGTTGACTATGTCTACTATGTCTCTCTCGTGATGTTTTTGAAAATTCAAAATAATGAATGGAGTTGTTTTCTTTTGAATGGTCTGCCTTTGTATTATAATATTCTTAACACGTGTTCTTTTTCTTTTTTCTTATATTTTAATATTGTATTTTGTTAATCTTCTTTGAATATATATGAGATTAATATATTAGGTTAGACCACAAAGTAATAGTCCTTACCAAAAATATCTTTAGACTTGTATAAATCAAAATGTAAACCTAATATCTAAATTCTATATTCCCAACTCAAAATGAACCTCTAAATATTTAATTTTGGATAACAATTCTATAATCTTTTTTGGCACAATAACTTTTATAAAAATATTAGCAAATTAATGATGAGTATAAATATGTTTTGGAATGACAACTTTGAATTTGTCGTACACAAGATGACAATCTATCTCCAAATGCGATTAAACAAACATTGGATTTTTTCATAATGTAGATGACTAACTAATTATCGTACCAAATAATAATATACAATGTAACTTATTCTTTGAGGTCTATAAAATGTAAGTGATTCAAAGTAATTACAAACTGAACTAGATAGACTTCTGTACTTAGCTTCAGAGCTCAATCGAGAAACCGTTGTTTATTTCTTGGTTTGTCACAACACGAGTGACTCCTCGAGTTAAATATCGCACAACCTTAAGGGTGTGTGTGATAACCCTGAAATTGGCATTGGAATTGGAATTGCAAAGTCCAATTTCAATTCTTATGTTTGTTAGACACTTGAATATTAAGAATTGGAATTGGAAATTCCAATGGAATTCAATATAGTGTAATTTGATAGTTCTCAATTCCAATCTTTTTAGGTCGGAATTGTAATTCCAAATTAACACGTTTTTCATGTTTTTGACATGTTTAACACGTTTTCACACGTTTAACATATTTTCATATTTTGGCACGTTTAACACGTTTTTGACACATTTAATACATTTTTTACGTCATTGACACATTTAACACGTTTTTTACGTCATTGACACGTTTAACACGTTTTGACACGTTTTGACACGTTTAACATGATTATCACGTTTTAAACACGTTTAACACGTTTTTGGCACGTTTAACATATTTTCATATTTTGGCACGTTTAACACGTTTTTGACACATTTAATACGTTTTTACGTCATTGACACGTTTAACACGTTTTTGACACGTTTAACATGATTTTCACATTTTTAACACGTGTAACACGTTTTTGGCACGTTTAACATATTTTAATATTTTGGCATGTTTAACACGTTTTTGACACATTTAATACGTTTTTACGTCATTGACACGTTTAACACGTTTTGGACACGTTTAACATGATTTTCACGTTTTTAACACGTTTAACACGTTTTTGACACGTTTAACATGTTTTGACACATTTAACATTTTTTCACGTCCTTGACACGTTTAACACGTTTTTGACACATTTAATACGTTTTTCACGTCCTTGACACATTTAATACGTTTTTCACGTCCTTGACACGTTTAACATGATTTTCACGTTTTTAACGCGTTTAACATGTTTTGACATGTTTAACACGTTTAACACGTTTTTGACACGTTTAATATGTTTTGACACATTTAACACGTTTTTCACATCATTGACACGTTTAACACATTTTTGACACATTTAACACGTTTTTCACGTTTTTAACACGTTTAACACGTCCTTGACATGTTTAACACATTTTTGACACGTTTAACATGATTTTCACGTTTTTAACACGTTTAACATGTCATTGACATGTTTAACACGTTTTGACACGTTTAACATGATTTTCACGTTTTTAACACGTTTAACACGTTTTTGGCACGTTTAACACGTCTAACACGTTTTGAAACATTTAACACGTTTTTCACGTCCTTGACATGTTTAACACGTTTTGACACATTTAATATGTTTTTCACGTCCTTGACACGTTTAACACGTCCTTGACACGTTTAACACGTTTAACATGATTTTCACGTTTTTAACACGTTTAACACGTTTTTGACACGTTTAACACGTTTTTGGCACGTTTAACACATTTAACACGTTTTGACATATCTAACATGTTTTGACACATTTAACACATTTTTCACGTCCTTGACACGTTTAACACATTTTTGACACATTTAACACGTTTTTCACGTCCTTGACACGTTTAACACGTTTTTGACACGTTTAACATGATTTTCACATTTTAAACACGTTTAACACCTTTTTGACATGTTTAACACGTTTTTTACTTTTTGGCACATTTTGCACGTTTTGGTACGTTTAACAAGTTTTTCAAATATTTAACATGTTTTGACACGTTTTCACGTTTTTAACATATTTAACACGTTTTTTTTTACGTTTTTGACACGTTTTCACGTTTTTGACACATTTAACACATTTGTTTACGTTTTTAACACGTTTACCACATTTTTGACACGTTTAACACGTTTAACATGTTTAACATGTTTTTCACGTTTTGGCACGTTTAACAAGTTTTTCACATGTTTGGAACGTTTAATACGTTTTTGACACGTTTTCATGTTATTTACATTTTGACATATTTTGGCACATTTAACAAATTTTCACATTTTTACATGTTTTTTACACGTTTTTGACACATTTAACACGTTTTTTATGTTTTTGACACATTTAAAATATTTGTTTACGTTTTTGACACATTTAACACATTTTTTTTACAATTTTGACACATTTACTTCATTTTGACACGTTTAATATGTTTTCACGTTTTTGACCATTAAACACATTTTTTTATGTTTTTAACACGTTTAACACGTTTTCATGTTTTTGACACCTTTAACACATTTTTTACATTTATGACGCATTTACCTCATTTTTGACACGTTTAACATGTTTTTCACGTTTTGGCACGTTTAACATGTTTTTGACACGTTTTCATGTTTTTACCACGTTTAAAATGGTTTTAACACGTTTAAAACGTTTTTATCACATTAAACACGTTTAACACGTTGTTGACACATTTCACATGTTTTTTACGTTTTTGAAACGTTTGACACATTTTAAACACATTTAACACGTTTTAAACACGTTTTGGCACGTTTAACAAGTTTTTCACTTATTTGGCACGTTTAACACATTTTTGATACGTTTAACATGTTCTTACGTTTTTGATATGTTTAACACGTTTTAAACATATCAAAACATGTAAAAAACATGTTAAATGTATTAAAAATGTCAAAAAACGTGTTAAATATGCCAAAAACGTGTTAACAATGTGAAAAATGTGTGAAAACGTGTCATATCGTGAAAAACTCGTGAAAAACGTGTTAAAGCGTGTAAAAACGTGTGAAAAACTTGAAAACGTGTTAAACTTTCCAAAATGTGAAAAACATGTTAAACATGTCAAAAATGTGTTTAACGTGCCAAAAACGTGAAAAACGTGTTAAACGTGTGAAAAACGTATTAAATGTAAAAAACGTGTGAAAAACGTGTTTAACGTGTTAAATGTACCAAAACGTGAAAAAACGTGTTAAATGTGTCAAAAATATGTAAAACGTGTTAGACAGCCAAAAATGTGTTAAACGTGTGAAAAATGTGAAAAACATGTTAAACGTATTAAACATGTTAAAAATGTGCCAAAACGTGTTAAACTTGTTAAAGTGTGAAAAATGTGAAAAACGTGTGAAAAACGTGAAAAACGTATTAAACTTGTGAAAAACATGTGAAAATGTGAAAAATGTGTTAAACTTGTTAAAACGTGGAAAACGTGTGAAAAACGTGAAAAACGTGTGTAAAACGTGTGAAAACATGTGAAAAACGTAAAAAAATGTGTTAAAACATGTGAAAAACGTGTGAAAACGTGAAAATTTTGTTTATCGTGTGAAAAACATGTTAAACGTGAAAAACGTGAGAAAAATGTGTGAAAAACATGTTAAATATGCCAAAACATGAAAAAAACGTGTTAAACGTGTCAAAATGTGTAAAACGTGTTAGACATGCCAAAAACGTGTTAAACGTGTGAAAAACGTGAAAAACATGTTTATCGTGTGAATAACATGTTAAACGTGAAAAACGTGTGAAAATGTGTGAAAAACGTGTTTGATGAGTAGGAATTAGAATTGGAATTGGCATTGAAATTCTAATTCCAATTCTATGAGAATTGACATTGAATTACAATTTAATTCCTATGTTTGAAAAAATTATAGAATTGTAATTCAATTTTAATTCATATGTTTGGGAAAATAATAAAATTGCAATTCAATTCTAATTCCTATGTTTGTAAAATAAAATATCAGTTCAAAATATTAACTTTTTAAATATGTTTTCACGTTTTTGGCACGTTTAATACGTTTTTGACATGTTTAACATATTTTTACACATTTTTGGCACGATCAAACACGTTTTTGACATGTTTAACACATTTTCACACTTAAAACACATTTTCATACGTTTAACATGTTTTTCACATTTTTGGTATGCTTAACACGTTTTGTCATTTTTAATACGTTTAACATATTTTTCACACGTTTTAACAAGTTTAACACGGTTTTCACGTTTTTAACATGTTTAATACGTTTTTCACACGTTTAACATATTTTTCATGTTTTCACACGTTTAACACGTTTTTGCCATGTCTAACACGTTTTACACATTTTTGACACGTTTAACACGTTTTTTCACGTTTTGGCACATCAAACACGTTTTTCACACATCTCCACACGTTTTCCACGTTTAACATGTTTTTCATATTTTCCACCGTTTAACACGTTTTTGGCATGTCTAACACGTTTTACACATTTTGACACGTTTAACACGTTTTTTCACGTTTTGGCACATTTAACACGTTTTTCACACATTATCACACGTTTTTCACGTTTAACATGTTTTTCACACGATAAACATGTTTTTCACGTTAATCACACATTTTCACGTTTTTCACATGTTTTAACACATTTTTTTTAGGTTTTTCACACGTTTTCACACAATTTAACACGTTTTTCATACGTTTTCACGTTTTTACACATTTTTCACGTTTTTCACGTTTTCACACGTTTTAACAAGTTTAACACGTTTTTCACGTTTTCACACATTTTTAACGTTTTTCACACACTTTAACAAGTTTAACACGTTTTTCACGTTTTTCACGTTTTTCACACACTTTAACAAGTTTAACACATTTTTCACGTTTAGGCACGTTTTTAACATGTTTAATAAGTTTTCCAGACGTTTAACATGTTTTTCACATTTTCCACACGTTTAACACGTTTTTGGCATGTCTAACACGTTTTACACATTTTTGACACGTTTCAAAATCATGTTAAACGTGTCAAAAACATGTTAAATGTGTCAAGGACGTGAAAAACATGTTAAATGTGTCAAAAATGTATTAAACGTGTCAAGGACGTGAAAAACGTGTTAAATGTGTCGAAACGTGTTACATACCCAACAAGCATCTAATCCCCATCTTTATCTTGATAAGTTAAGGTTGCATATTGATCAATATTAATATTGCATTTGAACATGGCTCCTAAAGTTTTAAGAAGATCTGTATAGCCTTTGTATATGTTTAGATCAATCTTTCTTAGATAAGGAGATTCATCCATACTCACTTTCATGTATATCCTCCCTAAAGCATCATCAATTTCGTTGTTCACGTTATTGATTAAGTTAATATTCTTTCTACAAGATCTATGTGTCAAAAACGTAAACAAATGTGTTAAATGTGTCAAAAACGTAAATAAATGTGTTAAATGTGTCAAAAACGTAAAAAACGTGTTAAATGTGTCAAAAACGTGAAAACGTGTCAAAATGTGAAAAACTTATTAAACGTGCCAAAATGTAAAAAACATGAAAACTTGTCAAAAACGTGTTAAACGTTACAAACATGTGAAAAACTTGTTAAACGTGCCAAAATGTGAAAAACATGTTAAACGTGTGAAACGTGTCAAAAATGTGGTAAACGTGTAAAAAACGTAAACAAATGTGTTATATGTGTCAAAAACGTGAAAACGTGTTAAACGTGTCAAAAACGTAAAAAAACGTGTTAAATGAGTCAAAAACGTGAAAATGTGTTAAACGTGTCAAAAATGTGTTAAAAATGTGAAAAACGTGTCAAAGCCGTGGAAAACGTGTTAAATGTGTCGAAACGTGTTACATCCCTAACAAGCATCCAATCCCCATCTTTATGTTGTTAACTTATTAAACTTACCAAAACGTGCAAAATGTGCCAAAAAGTAAAAAAAACGTATTAAACGTGTCAAAAACGTGTTAAAAACGTGAAAATCATGTTAAACATGTCAAAAACGTGTTAAACGTTCCAAACTTATGAAAAACTTGTTAAACGTGCCAAAACGTGAAATTTATGTTAAACGTGTTATAAACGTGTCAAAAATGTGGTAAACGTGTCAAAAACGTAAACAAATGTGTTATAAGTGTCAAAAACGTGAAAACATGTTAAACGTGTACAAAAAATAAAAAACGTGTTAAACGTGTCAAAAACGTGTTAAATATGTGAAAAACTTATGAAACGTACCCAAACGTGCATAATGTGCCAAAAGTAAAAAACGTGTTAATAGTGTCAAAAAATGTGAAAATAAATATTAAACGTGTCAAAAACGTGTTAAACGTGTCAAAGACGTGAAAAACGTGTTAAATGTGTCAAAAATGTGTTAAACTTGTCAAGGACGTGAAAAACGTGTTAAATATGTCGAAACGTGTTACATCCCCATCAAGCTTCCAATCCCCATCTTTATCTTGATAAGTTAAAGTTGTATATTGATCAATATTAATATTGCATTTGAACATGGCTCCCAAAGCTTTAAGAAGATCTATATAACATTTGTATATGTTTAGATCAATCTTTCTTAGATAAGGAGGTCCATCCATACTCACTTTCACGTATATCCTCCCTGAAGCATCATCAATTTCATTGTTCACGTTATTGATTAAGTTAATATTCTTTCTACAAGATCTATGTGTCAAAAACATAAACAAATGTGTCAAATGTGTTAAAAACGTAAACAAATGTGTTAAATGTGTCTTGATCGTAAAAAACGTGTTAAATGTGTCAAAAATGTGAAAACGTGATAAACGTGACAAAAACGTGTAAAAAAATGTGAAAACTTGTTAAATGTGCCAAAACGTGCCAAAATGTGCCAAAATGTAAAAAACATGAAAACGTGTCAAAAACGTGTTAAACGTTCCAAACATGTGAAAAACTTGTTAAACATGCCAAAACGTGAAAAACATGTTAAATGTGTCAAAAATGAGGTAAACGTGTCAAAAACGTAAACAAATGTGTTATATGTGTCAAAAACGTGTAAACGTGTTAAACGTGTTAAATGTGTCAAAAACGTGAAAACGTATTAAACGTGTCAAAAATGTGTTAAAAATGTGAAAAACTTATTAAACGTACCAAAACGTGCAAAATGTGCCAAAAAGTAAAAAACGTGTTAAACATGTCAAAAACGTGTTTAAAGCATGAAAATCATGTTAAACGTGTCAAGGACGTGATAAACGTGTTAAATATATCGAAACGTGTTACATCCCCAGCAAGCATCCAATCCCCATCTTTATCTTGATAAGTTAAGGTTGCATATTGATCAATATTAATATTGCATTTGAAAATGGCTCCTAAAGCTTTAAGAAGATCTGTATAGCCTTTGTATATGTTTAGATCAATCTTTCTTAGATAAGGAGCTCCATCCATACTCACTTTCACGTATATCCTCCCTAAAGCATCATCAATTTCGTTGTTCACGTTATTAATTAAGTTAATATTCTTTCTACAAGATCTATGTGTCAAAAACGAAAACAAATGTGTTAAATGTATCAAAAACGTAAACAAATGTGTTAAATGTATCAAAAACATAAAAAACATGTTAAATGTGTCAAAAACGTGAAAACGTGATAAACATGTCAAAAACGTGTAAAAATAGTGAAAAACATGTTAAACGTGCCAAAACGTGGCAAAATGTGCCAAAATATAAAAAACATGAAAACGTGTCAAAAACGTGCTAAACATTACAAATATGTGAAAAACTTGTTAAACGTGCTAAAACGTGAAAAACATGTTAAACATGTTAAACGTGTTAAACGTGTCAAAAATGTGGTAAACGTGTTAAAAATGTAAAAATGTGTTATATGTGTCAAAAACGTGTAAACGTGTCAAAAACGTAAAAAAATATGTTAAATGTGTCAAAAACGTGAAAACGTGTTAAACGTGTCAAAAACGTGTTACATATGTGAAAAACTTATTAAACGTACCAAACCTGCAAAATGTGCCAAAAAGTATAAAACGTGTTAAACGTGTCAAAAACGTGTTAAAAACGTGAAAATCATGTTAAACGTGTCAAAAATGTGTTAAACGTGTCAAGGACGTGAAAAATGTGTTAAATGTGTCAAAAATGTGTTAAACGTGTCAAAGACGTAAAAAACGTGTTAAATGTGTCGAAACGTGTTACATCCCCAACAAGCATCCAATCCCCATCTTTATATTGTTAAGTTAAGGTTGCATATTGATCAATATTAATATTGCATTTTAACATGGCTCCTGAAGCTTTAAGAAGATCTATATAGACTTTGTATATGTTTAGATCAATCTTTCTTAGATAAGGAGCTCCATCCATACTCACTTTCACGTATATCCTCCCTGAAGCATCATCAATTTCGTTGTTCACGTTATTGATTAAGTTAATATTCTTTCTACAAGATCTATGTGTCAAAAACGTAAACGAATATGTTAAACGTGTTAAACGTGTCAAAAATGTGGTAAACGTGTCAAAAACGTAAACAAATGTGTTATATGTGTCAAAAACGTGAAACCGTGATAAACGTGTCAAAACTGTATAAAAATAGTGAAAAACTTGTTAAACGTGGCAAAACGTGCCGAAATGTGCCAAAATGTAAAAAACATGAAAACGTGTTAAAAACGTATTAAACGTTCCAAACATGTGAAAAACTTGTTAAACGTGCCAAAACGTGAAAAACATGTTAAACGTGTCAAAAATGTGGTAAACGTGTCAAAAACTTAAACAAATGTGTTATATGTGTCAAAAACGTGAAAACGTGTAAAAAATGTAACAAAATCTGTTAAATATGTCAAAAACGTAAAAACGTGTTAAACGTGTCAAAAACGTGTTAAATATGTGAAAAACTTATTAAACGTACCAAACCTATAAAATGTGCCAAAAAGTATAAAACGTGTTAAACGTGTCAAAAACGTGTTAAAAACGTGCAAAATCATGTTAAACGTGTCAAGGACCTGAAAAACATGTTAAACGTGTCAAAGACGTGAAAAACGTGTTAAATGTGTCGAAACGTGTTACATCCCCAACAAGCATCCAATCCCCATCTTTATATTGTTATGTTAAGGTTGCATATTGATCAATATTAATATTGCATTTGAACATGGCTCCTGAAGCTTTAAGAAGATCTGTATAGCCTTTGTATATGTTTAGATCAATCTTTCTTAGATAAGGAGCTCCATCCATACTCACTTTCACGTATATCCTCCCTGAAGCATCATCAATTTCGTTGTTCACGTTATTGATTAAGTTAATATTCTTTCTATAAGATCTATGTGTCAAAAACGTAAATAAATATGTTAAACGTGTTAAACGTGTCAAAAACGTAAACAAATGTGTTATATGTGTATAAAAGGTTAAACCGTGATAAACATGTCAAAACTGTGTAAAAAATGTAAAAAACTTGTTAAACATGTTAAACGTGTTAAACGTGTCAAAAACGTAAACAAATGTGTTATATGTGTCAAAAACGTGAAAACGTGTTAAAAACGTAAAAAAAATGTGTTAAATGTATCAAAAATGTGAAAACGTGTTATTATGTGAAAAACTTATTAAACGTACCTAACCTGCAAAATGTGCCAAAAAGTATTAAACGTGTTAAACGTGTTAAAAACGTGAAAATCATGTTAAACGTGTCAAAAACGTGTTAAACATGTCAAGGACGTGAAAAACGTGTTAAACGTGTCAAAGACGTGAAAAACGTGTTAAATGTGTCGAAACGTGTTACATCCCCAACAAGCATCCAATCCCCATCTTTATATTGTTAAGTTAAGGTTGCATATTGATCAATATTAATATTGCATTTGAACATGGCTCCTAAAGCTTTAAGAAGATCTGTATAGCCTTTGTATATGTTTAGATCAATCTTTCTTAGATAAGGAGCACTATCCATACTCACTTTCACGTATATCCTCCTAAAGCATCATCAATTTTGTTGTTCATGTTATTGATTAAGTTAATATTCTTTCTATAAGAACTATGTGTCAAAAACGTAAACAAGTATGTTAAACATGTTAAACGTGTCACAAATGTGGTAAATGTGTCAAAAACGTAAAAATGTGTTATATGTGTCAAAAACGTGAAAACATGTCAAAAACGTAAAAAAACGTGTTAAATGTGTCAAAAACGTGAAAAAATGTTAAACGTGTCAAAAACGTGTTAAATATGTGAAACTTATTAAACGTACCAAATCTGCAAAATGTGCCAAAAAGTATAAAACATATTAAACTTGTTAAACGTGCCAAAACGTGCCAAAATGTTCCAAAATGTAAAAAACATAAAAACGTGTCAAAAACGTGTTAAATGTTCCAAACATGTGAAAAACTTGTTAAACTTGCCAAAACGTGAAAAACATGTTAAACGTGTTAAACGTGTAAAAAATGAGGTAAACGTGTGAAAAACGTAAACAAATGTGTTGTATGTGTCAAAAACGTGAAAACGTGTTAAACGTAAAAAAACGTGTTAAATGTGTCAAAAACGTGAAAACGTGTTAAACATGTCAAAAATGTGTTAAAAATGTGAAAAACTTATTAAACGTGCAAAATGTGCCAAAAAGTAAAAAACGTGTTAAACATTTCAAAAACATGTTAAACGTGTTTAAAACGTGAAAATCATGTTAAACGTGTCAAGGACGTGATAAACGTGTTAAATATGTCGAAACGTGTTACATCCCCAACAAGCATCCAATCCCCATCCTTATCTTGATAAGTTAAGGTTGCATATTGATCAATATTAATATTGCATTTGAAAATGGCTCCTAAAGCTTTAAGAAGATCTGTATAGCCTTTGTATATGTTTAGATCAATCTTTCTTAGATAAGGAGCTCCATCCATACTCACTTTCACGTATATCCTCCCTAAAGCATCATCAATTTCGTTGTTCACGTTATTGATTAAGTTAATATTCTTTCTACAAGATCTATGTGTAAAAAACGAAAACAAATGTGTTAAATGTATCAAAAACGTAAACAAATGTGTTAAATGTATCAAAAACATAAAAAACATGTTAAATGTGTCAAAGTCGTGAAAACGTGATAAACATGTCAAAAACGTGTAAAAATAGTGAAAAACTTGTTAAACGTGCCAAAACGTGCCAAAATGTAAAAAACATGAAAATGTGTCAAAAACGTGTTAAACGTTCCAGACATGTGAAAAACTTGTTAAACGTGCCAAAACGTGAAAAACATGTTAAACATGTTAAACGTGTTAAACGTGTCAAAAATGCGGTAAACGTGTTAAAAACGTAAAAATGTGTTATATGTGTCAAAAACGTGTAAACGTGTCAAAAACGAAAAAAACGTGTTAAATGTGTCAAAAACGTGAAAACGTGTTAAACGTATCAAAAACGTGTTAAATATGTGAAAAACTTATTAAACGTACTAAACCTGCAAAATGTGCCAAAAAGTATAAAACGTGTTAAACGTGTCAAAAACGTGTTAAAAACGTGAAAATCATGTTAAACGTGTCAAAAACGTGTTAAACGTGTCAAGGACGTGAAAAATGTGTTAAATGTGTCAAAAATGTGTTAAATGTGTCGAAACGTGTTACATCCCCAACAAGCATCCAATCCCCATCTTTATATTGTTAAGTTAAGGTTGCATATTGATCAATATTAATATTGCATTTTAACATGGCTCCAGAAGCTTTAAGAAGATCTATATAGAGTTTGTATATGTTTAGATCAATCTTTCTTAGATAAGGAGCTCCATCCATACTCACTTTCACGTATATCCTCCCTGAAGCATCATCAATTTCGTTGTTCACGTTATTGATTAAGTTAATATTCTTTCTACAAGATCTATGTGTCAAAAACGTAAACGAATATGTTAAACGTGTTAAACGTGTCAAAAATGTGGTAAACGTGTCAAAAACGTAAACAAATGTGTTATATGTGTCAAAAACGTGAAACCGTGATAAACGTGTTAAAATCGTATAAAAAATGTGAAAAACTTGTTAAACGTGGCAAAACGTGCCGAAATGTGCCAAAATGTAAAAAACATGAAAACGTGTCAAAAACGTATTAAACGTTCCAAACATGTGAAAAACTTGTTAAACGTGCCAAAAC
Organism: Impatiens glandulifera; assembly: GCF_907164915.1. Classification (NCBI taxonomy): domain Eukaryota; kingdom Viridiplantae; phylum Streptophyta; class Magnoliopsida; order Ericales; family Balsaminaceae; genus Impatiens; species Impatiens glandulifera. The sequence continues at coordinate 2,073,753 of NC_061866.1, forward strand.
GTGAAAAACATGTTAAACATGTTAAACGTGTTAAAAGTGTCAAAAATGTGGTAAACGTATCAAAAACTTAAACAAATGTGTTATATGTGTCAAAAACATGAAAACGTGTAAAAAATATAAAAAAATGTGTTAAATATGTCAAAAACGTAAAAAACGTGTTAAACGTGTCAAAAACGTGTTATATATGTGAAAAACTTATTAAACGTACCAAACCTGTAAAATGTGCCAAAAAGTATAAAACGTGTTAAACGTGTCAAAAACGTGTTAAACGTGTTAAAAACGTGCAAAATCATGTTAAACGTGTCAAAAACGTAATAAATGTGTCAAGGACCTGAAAAACGTGTTAAACGTGTCAAAGACGTGAAAAACGTGTTAAACATGTCGAAACGTGTTACATCCCCAACAAGCATCCAATCCCCATCTTTATATTGTTAAGTTAAGGTTGTATATTGATCAATATTAATATTGCATTTGAACATGGCTCCTGAAGCTTTAAGAAGATCTGTATAGCCTTTGTATATGTTTAGATCAATCTTTCTTAGATAAGGAGCTCCATCCATACTCACTTTCACGTATATCCTCCCTAAAGCATCATCAATTTCGTTGTTCACGTTATTGATTAAGTTAATATTATTTCTACAAGATCTATGTGACAAAAACGTAAACAAATGTGTTAAATGTGTCAAAAACGTAAACAAATGTGTTAAATGTGTCATAATCGTTCAAAACGTGTTAAATGTGTCAAGAACGTGAAAACGAGATAAACGTGTCAAAAACGTGTAAAAAATGTGAAAATTTGTTAAACGTGCCAAAATGTAAAAAACATGAAAACGTGTCAAAAACGTGTTAAAGGTTCCAAACATTTGAGAAACTTGTTAAACGTGTCAAACCGTGAAAATATGTTAAACGTGTCAAAAATGTGGTAAACATGTCAAAAACATAAACAAATGTGTTATATGTATCTAAAACGTGAAAACGTGTTAAACGTGTCAAAAACGTGTTAAATGTGTCAAAAACATGAAAATGTGTTAAACGTGTCAAAACGTGTTAAATATGTGAAAAACTTATTAAATGTACCAAAACGTGCAAAATGTGCCAAAAAGTAAAAAACGTGTTAAATGTATAAAAAAACGTGTTAAACGTGTTAAAAACGTAAAAAAAACATGTTAAACGTGTCAAAAACGTGTTAAATGTATCAAAAATATGTTAGACGTGTCAAGGACGTGAAAAACGTGTTAAATGTGTCGAAACGTGTTACATCCCCAACAAGCATCCAATCCCCATCTTTATATTGTTAAGTTAAGGTTGCATATTGATCAATATTAATATTGCATTTGAACATGGCTCATGAAGCTTTAAGAAGATCTGTATAGCCTTTGTATATGTTTAGATCAATCTTTCTTAGATAAGGAGCTCCATCCATACTCACTTTCACGTATATTCTCCTTGAAGCATCATCAATTTCGTTGTTCACGTTATTGATTAAGTTAATATTCTTTCTACAAGATCTATGTGTCAAAAACGTAAACAAATGTGTTAAATGTGTCAAAACGTAAACAAATGTGTTCAATGTGTCAAAACGTAAAAAACGTGTTAAATGTTTTAAAAATTTGAAAACGTGATAAACGTGTAAAGAATGTGAAAAACTTGTTAAACGTGCCAAAACGTGCCAAAATGTGCCAAAATGTAAAAAACATGAAAACGTGTCAAAACATGTTAAACGTTCCAAACATGTGAAAAACTTGTTAAACGTGCAAAAACGTGAAAAACATGTTAAACATGTTAAACGTGTCAAAAATATGGAAACGTGTCAAAAATGTGGTAAACAAATGTTATATGTGTCAAAAACGTGAAAACGTGTTAAACATGTCAAAAACGTAAAAAAACGTGTTAAATTGTCAAAACCTGTTAAACGTGTCAAAAACGTGTTAAATATGTGAAAAACTTATTAGACGTACCAAAACGAGCAAAATGTGTGCCAACAAGTAAAAAATGTGTTAAACGTGTTAAACGTGTTAAAAACGTGAAAATCATGTTAATCATGTCAAAAACGTGTTAAACGTGTCAAGGACGTGAAAAACGTGTTAAATGTGTCAAAAATGTGTTAAACGTGTCAAGGACATAAAAAACGAGTTAAATGTGTCAAAATGTGTTAAACGTGTCAAGGACGTGAAAAACGTGTTAAATGTGTCGAAACGTGTTAATCCCCAGCAAGCATCCAATCCCCATCTTTATCTTGATAAGTTAAGGTTGTATATTGATCAATATTAATATTGCATTTGAACATGGCTCCTAAAGCTTTAAGAAGATCTGTATAGCCTTTGTATATGTTTAGATCAATCTTTCTTAGATAAGGAGCTCCATCCATACTCACTTTCACGTATATCCTCCCTAAAGCATCATCAATTTCGTTGTTCACATTATTGATTAAGTTAATATTCTTTCTACAAGATCTATGTGTCAAAAACGTAAATAAATATGTTAAATGTGTCAAAAACGTAAACAATGTGTTTAATATGTCAAAACGTAAAACACGTGTTAAATGTTTTAAAAACGTGAAAACGTGATAAACGTGTCAAAAACGTGTAAAAAATGTAAAAACTTGTTAAACGTGCCAAAATGTGTCAAAATGTAAAAAACATGAAAACGTGTCAAAAACGTGTTAAACGTTCCAAACATGTGAAAAACTTGTTAAACGTGCCAAAACGTAAAAAACATGTTAAACGTGTCAAAAACGTGTTAAACGTTCCAAACATGTGAAAAACTTATTAAACATGCCAAAACGTAAAAAACATGTTAAACGTGTCAAAAATGTGGTAAACGTGTCAAAAATGTGGTAAACAAATATGTTATATGTGTCAAAAACGTGAAAACGTGTTAAACGTGTCAAAAACGTAAAAAAAAAACGTGTTAAATGTGTCAAAACGTGAAAACGTGTTAAACGTGTCAAAAACGTGTTATATATGTGAAAAACTTATTAAACGTACCAAAACGAGCAAAATGTGCCAAAAAGTAAAAAACGTGTCAAAAACGTGTTAAACGTGTTTAAAACGTGAAAATCATGTTAAACGTGTCAAAACGTGTTAAACATTTCAAGGACTTGAAAAACGTGTTAAATGTGTTAAAAATGTGTTAAACGTGTCAAAGACGTGAAAAACGTGTTAAATGTGTCGAAATGTGTTAATCCCAGCAAGCATCCAATCCCCATCTTTATCTTGATAAGTTAAGGTTGTATATTGATCAATATTAATATTGCATTTGAACATGGCTTCTAAAGCTTTAAGAAGATCTGTATAGCATTTGTATATGTTTAGATCAATATTTCTTAGATAAGGAGCTCCATCCATACTCACTTTCACGTATATCCTCCCTGAAGCATCATCAATTTCGTTGTTCACGTTATTGATTAAGTTAATATTCTTTCTACAAGATCTATGTGTCAAAAACGTAAACAAATGTGTTAAATGTGTCAAAAACATAAACAAATGTGTTCAATGTGTCAAAAACGTAAAAAAACGTGTTAAATGTGTCAAAAACGTGATAAACGTGTAAAAACGTGTAAAAAATGTGAAAACTTGTTAAACATGCCAAAACGTGCCAAAATGTAAAAAACATGAAAACGTGTCAAAAACATGTTAAACATTCCAAACATATGAAAAACTTGTTAAACATGCCAAAACGTGAAAAACATGTTAAACATGTTAAACGTGTTAAACGTGTCAAAAATGTGGTGAAGTGTCAAAAATGTAAACAAATATGTTATATGTGTCAAAAACGTGAAAACGTGTTAAATGTGTCAAAAACATAAAAAAACGTGTTAAATGTGTCAAAAACGTAAAAACGTGTTAAACGTGTAAAAAACGTGTTAAATATGTGAAAAACTTATTAAACTTACCAAAACGTGCAAAATGTGCCAAAAAGTAAAAAAAAAAAATGTCTTAAACGTGTCAAAAACGTGTTAAACATGTTAAAAACATGAAAATCATGTTAATCTTGTCAAAACGTGATAAACGTGTCAAGGACGTGAAAAACGTGTTAAATGTGTCAAAAATGTGTTAAACGTGTTAAGGACGTGAAAAACGTGTTAAATGTGTTGAAACATGTTACATCCCCAGTAAGCATCCAATCCCCATCTTTATCTTGTTAAGTTAAGGTTGCATATTGATCAATATTAATATTGCATTTGAACATGGCTCATAAAGCTTTAAGAAGATCTGTATAGCCTTTGTATATGTTTAGATCAATCTTTCTTAGATAAGGAGCTCCATCCATACTCACTTTCACGTATAACCTCCTTAAAGCATCATCAATTTCGTTGTTCACGTTATTGATTAAGTTAATATTCTTTCTACAAGATCTATGTGTCAAAAACGTAAACAAATGTGTTAAATATGTCAAAAACGTAAATAAATGTGTTCAATGTGTCAAAACGTAAAAAACGTGTTAAATGTTTCAAAAACGTGAAAACGTGATAAACGTGTCAAAAACGTGTAAAAAATGTGAAAAACTTGTTAAACGTGCCAAAACGTGCCAAAATGTGTCAAAATGTAAAAAACATAAAAACGTGTCAAAAACGTGTTAAACGTTCCAAACATGTGAAAAACTTGTTAAACGTGCCAAAACGTGCCAAACATGTTAAACGTGTTAAACGTGTCAAAAATGTGGTAAACGTGTCAAAAACGTAAAAACGTGTTAAACGTGTCAAAAACGTAAAAAAACGAGTTAAATGTGTCAAAATATGAAAACATGTTAAACGTGTCAAAAACGTGTTAAATATGTGAAAAACTTATTAAACGTACGTGCAAAATGTGCCAAAAAGTAAAAAACGTGTTAAACGTGTCAAAACGTGTTAAACGTGTTAATAACGTGAAAATCATGTTAAACGTATCAAAAACGTGTTAAACGTGTCAAGGACGTGAAAAACGTGTTAAATGTGTCAAAAATGTGTTCAACGTGTCAAGGACGTGAAAACGTGTTAAATGTGTCGAAACGTGTTACATCCCCAGCAAACATCCAATCCACATCTTTATCTTGATAATTTAAGGTTGTATATTGATCAATATTAATATTGCATTTGAACATGACTCCTAAAGCTTTAAGAAGATCTGTATAGCCTTTGTATATGTTTAGATCTATCTTTCTTAGATAAGGAGCTCCATCCATACTCACTTTCACGTATATCCTCCCTGAAGCATCATCAATTTCGTTGTTCACGTTATTGATTAAGTTAATATTCTTTCTACAAGATCTATGTGTCAAAAACGTAAACAAAAGTGTTAAATGTGTCAAAAACGTAAACAAATGTGTTAAATGTGTCAAAAACGTGTGAAATGTGTCAAAAACGTGATAAACGTGTCAAAAACGTGTAGATAATGTGAAAACTTGTTAAACGTGCCAAAATATGCCAAAATGTAAAAAACATGAAAATGTGTCAAAAACGTGTTAAACGTTCCAAAATGTGAAAAATTTGTTAAACGTGGCAAAACGTGAAAAACATGTTAAACGTGTTAAACATGTCCAAAATATGGTAAACGTGTCAAAAATGTAAACAAATGTGTTATGTGTCTAAAACGTGAAAACGTGTTAAACGTGTCAAAAACGTAAAAAAAGCGTGTTAAATGTGTCAAAAACATGTAAAAAAATGTTAAACGTGTCAAAAACGTGTTAAAATGTGAAAAACTTATTAAATGTACCAAAACGTGCAAAATATGCCAAAAAGTAAAAAACGTGTTAAACTTGTCAAAAACGTGTTAAACGTGTTAAAAACGTGAAAATCATGTTAAACGTGTCAAAAACGTGTTAAACGTGTTAAAAACGTGAAAATCATGTTAAACGTGTCAAAACGTATTAAACGTGTCAGGGACATGAAAACGTGTTAAATGCGTCAAAAATATGTTGAACGTGTTAAGGATGTGAAAAACGTGTTAAATGTGTCGAAACGTGTTACAACCCCAACAAGTATCTAATCCTCATCTTTATCTTGATAAGTTAAGGTTGCATATTGATCAATATTAATATTGCATTTGAACATGGCTCCTAAAGCTTTAAGAAGATCTGTATAGCCTTTGTATATGTTTAGATCAATCTTTCTTAGATAAGGAGCTCCATCCATACTCACTTTCACGTATATCCTCCATGAAGCATCATCAATTTCGTTGTTCACGTTATTGATTAAGTTAATATTCTTTCTACAAGATCTATGTGTCAAAAACATAAACAAATGTGTTAAATGTGTCAAAAACGTAAACAAATGTGTTAAATGTGTCATAAACGTAAAAAACGTGTTAAATGTATCAAAAACGTTAAAACGTGATAAACGTGTCAAAAATGTATAAAAAACGTGAAAACTTGTTAAACGTGCCAAAACGTGTCAAAATGTGCCTAAATGTAAAAAAATGAAAACGTGTTAAACGTTCCAAACATGTGAAAAACTTGTTAAACGTGGCAAAACGTGAAAAACATGTTAAACGTGTTAAACATGTCCAAAATGTGGTAAACGTGTCAAAAACGTAAACAAATTTGTTATATGTGTCAAAAACGTGAAAACGTGTTAAACATATCAAAAACGTAAAAAAATGTGTTGATTGTGTCAAAAACGTGAAAATGTTATTTCATGAATTTGAACACTTTAATCGTAGATTACCATCTTTTGCACATGAAATGGCGTTGGATATGTCAAAGTCTCTAAGTCAAGTACTTATAAATTTTGCAGGCAATTTATAACTTTGGTATAAATAAAAGTCATTTTATCTCTTATGTTTATTATGGATAATTGAATATAATTTTTAACAGATGCGTGGTGGAAGTCATTTGGAGGAAGTACTCCAACTTTGCAAAAGTTCGCAATTAGATTTCTCAGTCAAACATCATCTTCATCAGGTTGTGAGCGTAATTGGAACATATTTGATTAGATTCATTCAAAAAAAGAGAAACAGATTAAAGCATGAAAGACTTAATGACTTTATCTATATTCACTATAACTTACGTTTACAGAATAGGTATGAATGTATTGTCAAAGCTTAATGACTTGATGAATATCTTATGTTATTACTAAACGGTGTTTTAAATTGTAGGTGCAAACGTACAAGACAATCATATGATCCTATTGATTATGAATCAATTGATAAGACGCAATTTTATATCATTGAATAAGAACCAGAAACAGATATTGATATAAATGAACCGTAAACAATGTGTTACGGGCTGCTCATCAAAAACCTCGGTCCTAAAATATTTTATGCACCCGTCTCTCGGCCCAAGTGTCCATATGGGCCAGTTTATGTTTTTTTGTGGAATAATTCTATTGAACTGAATTCTGTTATTTTGAAAGTTTATGTTACTTTCTCTCTTATTTCTCTTGAACTGAATTCTGTTATTTTGAAAGTTTGTTGTAACTGAATACTCTTGGGTAAATCAGCCTCTTTAAATGGTGATGCCCACCCCACTTTTTGGGACTATGAATTGAATATTTTGGAACTTGGTACTCTAAGTTATCTCTCGGCCCTCCTCCCCCTTCTTGGACCGCTAGGTGTAATCTAGTGATATTTCTCTTCTCCCCTTTGGCTCTTCTCTCCTTAACCTCAAATTCTCATCTCATTCTATGTCCGCTGCGCTTGAGTGTTGAATTCCACCATCGGTCCCAACAATCAAGAACCCGTTTCTTGAATTAAAGAACTTGAAAGACCCGGTTATAGTTTAAAGTCTAACAATTGGTATCAGAGCTGACCGATTCTCAACATGGTAGAAACTCGCCAACAATCAGAAATGGATGCGCTCAAGGCCCTCATTGAAAACATATCCCAACAAACAGCTGCGATGCAAGCTGCCATAGATCGAAGATTTGATGCGACTGAAGAAAGAATTGCAGCCTTTGAGAGCGGGGCATCTGGAAATGTGCAAGAACCTCGCCACAGACCCTATGATGATAATTCTTGCCATGGTCCTTCACCATTTAGGCCCCCGCACCCTTGCCAGACCGCGACCAACACTATGCTCCTCCTACTCGGCTAACCAAGGTCGATTTTCCTCGGTTTGATGGGTCGGATGTCGAGGACTGGCTAATATCTGCTGAGCAATTTTTCAGGGTGGACAAAACTAAGGATGCCACTAAATTAGAAATCGCCCCCATTCATTTTTCTAGAGAAGCAAGAATGTGGTACGGGTCATATCTTCAAAACCGAAATCATATGGAAGACTTATCTTGGGACGTGTTTAAGAGAGACCTTATGACTCAATTCGGGCCCTCTATACATGACACACCAATGAGACAGCTGATGAATTTAAAACATGTTGGGTCGGTTCAAGAATATAATCTGCGATACATGTCGATCTCTCAAAAACTCTACAGCATGCCAAGGGAGTACGTCATAGATTGCTACTTGTCCGGTCTAAGAGAGGAAATTGCAAACTGCATCAGGCTGCGATTCCCAGATTCTTTAAACGAAGCCATGGCCATGGCTAAAGTCCAAGAAGCAACATATCGATCCTTAATGAGCAGTGGTAATTTGTACAGCGCTGAAGCATCGTTGCTGCCCACGCCATCCAACATCAACACAGCCGGGCCGAGCACCAATACTGACTTCAAGAATTCTTCATATGGGTCCTCTTCAAATGCAAACCAGGGCCATGTTAAGCAATTAGACCCAGCCTTAATGGATGAAAAGCGAAAGAAGGGCCTATGCTACTCTTGCAATGAAAAATGGCAACCAAACCATAGGTGTAAATCAAAGTTATTCATGGTCTCGGCCAATCAAGAAGATCAAGAACCTAACCAAGAACCTGTTTTGGATGATCTACCTTCATTGCTCGGCCCAAGGGATGAACCAGCCATATCCTTACATGCCTTGACCGGGTCTAAAGCCTTCCAAATGCTCCAGATTCTTGGCAAAGTTGGGAACCTGCCGGTGGTCATCCTGATTGATACAGGCAGCACCCACAATTTTATCAATAGCAGGATTTTGGAGAAAATAGACCACAAAAGCATAGCAACCAGGGTGCAATCGGTTAGAGTGGTCGATGGGTCTAATGTGTTATGCTATAGTGTTTGCAAGGACTTGAAGTGGTCGATTGAAGGCAATGAATACCAAACAGAAATGAATGTAATTTCCATGGACGGATATAATATTGTGTTGGGAATTGAATGGCTGATTACTCTAGGCTCGTCTTCTTGGGACTTAGAAAAGCTGACTCTATCCTATGAGAAGCAAGACAGAACCACGGTCCTAAAGAGGATTTCTCGGTCGCATGCCAGTCTGATGCATGGAAACCAGCTGGAAAAGACATTAGATGAATATAATGTTGCTGCCAAAATGCAAATAAAGAGTAAGCCCGAAGGCCAAACTGTTTCACTCGCGGCATTGACCTTGGAAGATATTCCTAATGATCTAATTAGAAGCTATGGCTCCTTCGATGCTGCTATTATGCTGGTTCGGGAAAAAGACTTGGCCTGGATTTTTGAGACAAGTATGGAGTTTAATCGAAGTTAGAAGAAATTATTTTTGCACCAGGCGATGGGGACATTACAGCAACCAAGGCCAACTCTACATACTAAAAAACTCGACCCTAGGTGCACAGAAATTCCTCACATGAGCGGAGTGGCAAGCGACCCAGCAGCGCAAAAGACCGCAAGGACCCGACCAGTTCCACTACTGAAGCGATTTTGCCGAAAGTTTTTTGAGAAAATACAGTCTTATGCTGCGACCCTTGCTGAATGTGCCGAAGCCCGACCGAAGAAATAGTTTTGAAGTTGAAGATGCGTATTAGAGGCTGACTAGTCCACGTTCTTTTCGTCGAGGGCGACGAACCTCGAAGGGGGAGATTATGTTACGGGCTGCTCATCAAAAACCTCGGTCCTAAAATATTTTATGCACCCGTCTCTCGGCCCAAGTGTCCATATGGGCCAGTTTATGTTTTTTATGGAATAATTATGTTTTGTTTACTTTCTCTCTTATTTCTCTTGAACTGAATTCTGTTATTTTGAAAGTTTGTTGTAACCGAATACTCTTGAGTAAATCAACCTCTTTAAATGGTGATGCCCACCCCACTTTTTGGGGCTATGAATTGAATATTTTAGAACTTGGTGCTCTAAGTTATCTCTCGGCCTTCCTCCCCCTTCTTGGACCGCTAGGTGTAATCTAGTGGTATTTCTCTTCTCCTCTTTTGCTCTTCTCTCCTTAACCTCGAATTCTCATCTCATTCTATGTCCGCTGCGCTTGAGTGTTGAATTCCACCATCGGTCCCAACAATCAAGAACCCGTTTCTTGAATTAAAAAACTTGAAAGGCCCGGTTATAGTTTAAAGTCTAACACAATGCTAGAGGAAGCACCCGTTTGTGCTGAAGAACGAGATGAAAATGTAGGAGTATGTTCGTTTCTCGTTACAGGTTTGTAATATTTTTCATATTGTGAATTTGTGATGTTCTTCAATGTAAAATATTAACTTATTAATATTATTAAATATTATATAAAGATGATATTTCAGTGAATCCTATTGCTGGAACATATTGAAAAAATGAAAATTGGCTAACACAACTATTTATATGAGAAAAAGTCGTATGATTTGAATATTCAATATTGTGGTTAGTAGTTTTATATTTGGATTAAACCTTTGTTGTTGTTGACTTATTTTAAAGTATATTTGGTGTGATTGTTGTTTTGAACTTTTGATTGTAAGAAAATATGAAAAATTGGTGTTATTGTTGTTTTGATAACCATTGTAGATATTTGGTGTGATTGCTATTTTGATTGCAGGAAATTATAGATATTTATTGATTTGATTGTAGAGAATTATAAATATTTAGTATAATATAAATTTAATTGATAATTATTGAGTTTAATTAGTATTTATTTGATTATTTTTATATGCCTAACTTACTTATATATACAATTTATGTATTAATATATTTAAATTTATTTAAAAAAAAATAAAAAAATTCAACCATTACACCAAAAAAATCGAACCGAAATGATTTTCAAAACATTGATAATAGTTGAAACAAATGAGTGTGATCAAACTACCACAAAAAACCAATATGAAACTACCTCAAATTAAAAAAAAAAAAAAAAAAAAAAAAAAGTTGTTTGAAAAAATTAAACTTTAATAAGTTGAATTATCAAAATGTCATTTTACATTTAAAATTTAAATTTAATAAAAGTAAAGTAATATCATTTTGATATTTTAATTAATAAATTAAGGAATTGGATGGTTAGAATAAGGATAGTAATGTGATAAAAAAAAAATTAAACCTAAAAAAAGTAAAATAAAATAAAAACCCAAGATCAAACTAGCTCCAATAGTCAATTAAGGTCTAATTCTTCTTGATAAGAAGATTAACTTTGGATGAGTATAACTAAACACAAATATGTGTAGAGAAGATCCTTATTTCAATGTTATACTACTAAACTAACATATTATTTTACACAAAAAAGTTGAAATGAAGAGTAATGTCAATAACAGTAGAGAATAATATCGACAATGATCTCATATCAAGTTTCTGGAGCAAGAAAGACTTACAGTTACACTGTCGGCTGCAGGGCTTGCGATCCGTTTCAAGACTTCAGATATTAACCGACTTGATTATCAAGTCTGCATGTTTCTTCGACTTAATTATGAGCTCTGCATTAGGCCGATCATTATAATCTATCTGCATAAATGAATTTTACTGAATTAACCGTAAATTTAAATATGGAAGGTTAATCCAAAAATCTAACAAAGCCATACCCGCAACTTAGCAACATTCGGAGGTTTTCCTGCAAATAAAACCCATGTAAAAGAAATCGAGCCTACCAATCAAAATACAATGAGTATTTATATATATACATATATATACCAGTGGCGATATGTCTTCCAAATACTCGTTGCATTGATGTCTCAATATCGACGTCAATAAACCTTCAAGAGGGATATATGAAGAAGATACTATTTTTCACTTCACACATAAAAAATGTCAACTTAATGATTAAGATCCTCGAAGATACCATTTTTCATCAAAGACTTGAGATATCTCCTTCCAGACCCCTTCGTCTAAAAGAAGATAGTTCCCTTCTACTATCACAACTTTATGCCTGAATCAAGGGTGACTTCATGTTTAAATCGAAAAAACAACCCTATTTGGATACAAAAACGTTTTGAAACAAAATTTAGTGTTTTGTCTACGGATTAAAGGCTTTTAGTGGTTCTTACTGAACGCTCACAAAGATGTCATTTTCCACAGGATCACCTACGCCATGGTCAAAAGAAGGGACGTAGACAGATCCCTACAACAGTAGGTTTACTCATCAGATTGAATTACTGACCTATATTTCTTCGAATAACCACATAATTCAAAGCATTATTTTGACATGGAAACTAAGCTATTTTGGGACAACAATAATCATTATGGTTCATCACCTGACTTCTTAAGGTCCTTAGACATTCCAACAAAAGGTCTGGAGCAAAAGTCCATGGAGCTGATAGGTCATTGGAAGATTAGTACTTCAAAAAGATAATATAAACAGCAATGCCCATTATAAACAGGTCTAAGGAATCTCACCTCCCCTTCTTGCATGAGCTTCCTCCGGATCCTACGATGTCCAAACAAAACGATTGTTCAAACAATAACTATCCAGTCTTGATAGTTTACGAAAGCATAAACCAACCAATAATCCAGATATTTTTCCATTCAATCTGATTCTTTAAACCAATGTATTTGAACAAGATGAACAGTATTGATGAGAACAAACATATATACCAAATGAAGAAAAAGAGACATGAGAGATGTGGATAACCTCCATGGCGTCCAATTGATGACGATAGAGATGGAAACCATCCATTGGAAGAACAACAGCAACTTCAGGAGGATCAATGGAATGTGATCTTTCAGTTTCAGACCATAACTTGTTTACACGTTTGAGTACTTCCAATGCAACTGTGCTCTTTCCTGCCCCAGGAGGTCCGGCCAAACACACAATATGCCTAAATAATATTACAAGTTAGCAGATCTCAACTTTTAGCTGCTTACTTCAGTATAAGAAAACTAAATGTTTCTACTTTTCAATAGAAAAATTAATAAACTCAGTTTCGAAAGTGTGATTTATCCCAAATTTGCTGTTGTATTTCGATCTCATTCAGAAATTGACCAATATTTGGTAAAAAAGTGTAGCTACAATTAGGAATTGAACTGAAGAAGCTACAATTCACATACTTAGAATTGGAACTTTGTGCTGCCGCAGCAGCTTTTGGGAGAAGACGTTCAGCCAAAATATCATATATCGCATCCATCGATCTGAACAGTATAAGGAAATGGAAATCAGACAACTATAAAGAAAAAGATAATCTGAGAAACTGCATACCTGGCCTCCAATACAGGGGCGGCATCACTCCTTTGGCAACAAACCGGCTGAATTAATTCAAAACATTACATCTTTAGGGTTACAGAAATGGTATATGAAACGAAAAGAAGTAACTGGATAGTTACTGAACTCGAGCATGATGTTCCTTCTGGAACAACAATCCTGTTGGACGGGATGATGGCCGGCCAAAGCTTTTAGTTGCTGAAAACGAAACGAATCTGAAATTGGATATTATCGGATACCGTGTGCTGAGCAACAGTCTCTCTACGAAAAAGTAAATAAGGATTCACAGAAATATAAATTTGTGATCGGACAATCAATCAAAATAAGGAGTAGAGAGATCTTTACATGATCGGTCGAGTGATGTAAATAGAGAGAAACAAAGAGAATGTGAAAAAGGACCTGACGAATGACGAGATACGAGTCCCCTTGAGCTTACGGAAATGGAAGAGATTTCCATTGCTGAGACAAGGATTGGGACGGAATTGAAATTGTTTGGTGTAGAAATTCCGACGCCTGTTTCTGCAAATCTTCGGTCGGTTCTGTTAGTAGGGGCGAGTATTCAATCGCATGTACAGTTGGGCAGCTGAAATTTATAAATAGGTCTGCAGGTCCGGGGGCTACTTGAAGACCTTCTTTTAATGTTGGGATACTTCGGTTTGATCGATTTTAGGCAACTAAGTAAATCGACCGAACCGCCTGGAACGAATCGATCAATCGAAAACCGAACTACCGACTGACCGAACCGATAAGTTATATTTCTGGGTTTGGAGTAATTTTGTTTTTTTGTGAGATTGAGAAGAAAAGGCTTTTCATCTTTATCTTCGTTATCATTATAATTCTCGTTTATTTTCATAAAAACTTTTTCTCTCTTATAGTTTTTTATTTCTCTTATAGATTTTTATTTCATAATATTTTAAATTAATAATAGCTAATTATCTTGTTATCTTTTTGTTCTAGTTTTAGTTTTGTAAAGAAATTTTGCTGTTTCAAAATTTTACATTATAAAAAATAGTTTTGAGATTTAGGATTGAAGCCCAATTAACATTGTTTTATATTGTATATAATTTAAAAATTATAAAATGAGAAGTGATAGGGAGGGAATTTGAGAAAGTAAATGGGGAGAGAATGATGTGTCACTATATCGCTATATCACTGGTTGAAAAAAGATAAAAGGTAAGAATATAGAGAGAAGAGAGAGAAATTTTGTTAACGACCAATCAGTTAACAACCGACCACTCTACCACTAAGCTACAAAACAAATTTAATGAAGCGGATTCTCATTCTTTGGACCAACCTATGACTAAACAAAAAGGAGTATAGTAAAACATTTATATATATATATATATATATATATATATATATATATATTTATATATATATTTGTATTTTGAAGGGCCCAAATGTAAACAAGTTCATCCCAAAGGGCTTTTCGGATTTATCGAACATGTTTAGCTCGCGGGTTATATAGTGGGTCGGATGCGGGTTGACCTAGGTCAGCTAGTTGTAAGCAACAGACAGGGAAAGCGGGCGCCGATCATTCAATTGCCAGGTTTCGTCGGATTTCTCAGTTGTTGGCGCAGGATCTAACGAATCTCATAGTCGCAACAACTCGATAAAATTTTATTTCGTTTATGCTTTTCGAAAAACGATAGCTAACATAACATATACAAAAAATAAACCTAGGTCTAACTAAGATTTTTAGGTAGTGACCAAAAAGACACCAGTTTTGCGGCGACTACTTTTGTGTTTCCTGAATAATTTTGGGGTTCAATTTTAAATAATCTAGAGATTTACGGTAATCAACTCACAATTTGATTTTTTTTAAACCCTTCAATTTAAATTAATTAAACATAACTAATGTAAAAGATTATTTATTTTGAAAAAAAAAATCGCCAATTGATTTTTGAATATCAATAAAAGCTGACATTCGTATACAAACGTATTGACCAGAGTTTTCTTTTAGTTCGTAGTTTGGTGATACTCGGGAAAGGACTTTTGCACTTCATCCTCTATACTCGTTTTAAAAACGGTCTCTACTTATAAAGTTGTATTTTAAAAAGCGATTGTATAACGTTTGAGTTTTAACTATTTATTCTTCTGGTCATAGTCAAGCTTCTAGGTTTAGCGTTATTTAAAATATTTAAACATTAAAATTTTAATGGTGATACATGTTGCGGATGATAACTGGGGAGGAAATACTTGAAGAATATCAGTCATTTGTAAAGGCAATAAAGTTTAGAAATAAATACCAAACAAGCCTTTGTTGAAATATTTTGTGAAAATATCCCAAAATATTTAAAATGCATTTTCTAATTTTTCTAGTTTTTTTAGAAAATGATTTGGAGTCCCAAAATTAAAAAAAAAATCATTTTGAATTTTGAAAAGTGGAATCAAACATGCCTTAGGACCAGAGCTTTAAGCATGGGGTTCATTTTTATCGGTCGAGGTCAAAAGACCATCAGTTTGGGTCGAAGCTCAGGATCTTCGGTATGAGGACTGAAGTCCCTCAATCGAGGTTCTAAGAACTTTCAGTCATTGGCTGATCTTACCGTCTAAGTGTATATACCTATCGGTCCTATACTAGCTCTAGGTTAAGTTCATCGGTCCTAGGTTCAGGAGCTCTCGGTCCTAAGTTTGGGATTCTTGGTCCCAAGGTTAGAACTCTCGGTCCTAAAGTTAGGAATCTCAGTCCTAGGGGTAGGGAGTCTCGGTCCCAAGTTATGACTCTCAATCCTAGGGTTAGGGAGTCTCGGTCTCAAGATTAGAACTCTCAGTCCTAGATTGGATATCTCGGTCATAAGTAAAAATCCCCGATCGGATCTCTTAGTCCTAGCTTAAGAACATTGGTCCTATATCTCGGTTCTAGCTTAAGAATATTGGTCACATGCCTCGGTCATGGTTCGATTTTCTCAGTCCTTGGTCTCGGTACAGATCGAGGAACCTTGGTCGGATCTCTCAGTCCTAGGCTAACAAGCCTCGGTCCTCAAGAACACTAAGTGTAGGTTTTTTTAATTCATATTTTTAGCTTTAATTCTTTGATCTAAGAGCTTGTGTAGCTTCACAAAGCTCTTAGGAACATGTTGATCATCATCTCAAGGTATCAATCGACCAAGATGATGATAAATTTGTTCAAAACAGTTTGTGATCAAAAATCGGGTTTTTGATTTTAAAAATGTTTTGAAGTGTAAAGAGTTATCCAATAGCTTTATTATACTACATATACTTGATTGGTACCAAAACAAGAATACTGGTTGTTCGTTTTGACCAATTTAAAAACTCAACATTTTCAATTTATTTTGAAAATTTTAATTTTGATCAAACATAATCGGGATGGATCAAACATGATCCAAACAGTTGTCCAACATCATTACAATCATGTTGTGAAGCTTTCTAGGTTGTCATGATTCAACAAAATTAACCCAAGAAAAGCAAACACATTTTTTTTAATTTTAAAATTCAAATTTGGGTTTTGTTATTTAGATCGATTGATCGATTTTGTCATATTTAAATAGTTTCTAAATATTTTAGGGATGAATTTTCAACCATAAAACATCATAAACAGCAAACATACAAGCTTATGCAATTTCAAATTTAAATAGTAAATATGAATTAGAGGGTGATTGGAACCATACCAAGGATTGGAGAACACTCCTTGATCCTTAGGAAAGCTTTATGGATGTTTAAATTCAAGCTTTTAAGACCTCAAACAGAAAATTTGAAAAAATACGAAAGCTTCAAGTTTTAATGGCGGATTTTTGATTTTTTCAATTTGGGGTGATGGGTTGGTTCATTATTTTCGGAATTACTTATAGGGGTATTTATACTCGTCCTGAGTAGGGATGCCAATGGGGCGGTTCGGAGCGGGGAATTCAATTACCATCCCCACCCCGTTTTAATTTCGGGGATTTTTTTAATACCATCCCCGCCCCGTTCGATTTTTTTCGGTTTCGGGGAATCCCGCGGGACACCATTAATAATTTTTATTTTAAAAAATAAATAAATATTATACAATAAAATTATATAAACCAATTTTTTAATATAATATATATTATAATATATTAAAATTTTATATTATTATAAAGAAATAATTTTAATAAATATAGTAAATAAATAAGTATATTGGTAATTTAATATATTTAATTATGTTTATGGTATTCGGGGCAGAATTGGGGTGAAAACGGGGTGAAATCGGGGCGGATCGGGGCGGGGGACACAAATACCATCCTTGTCCCATCCTCGTTCGGTTTCGGGGAAAAACCGTCCCAAGCGGGGCAATTCGGTTCGGTTTTCGCGGGACGGTTTCAAATTATTATCCTTAGTCCTAAGTCGGTGGAGGCATCTAGTGGCCTGAATCGGCAAAAAGTCATTAATGACTTTTGGTTATTCTTGGCTAAAGTTGCCGGAATATGGATGATTCATCCCTATTTTGATTTCAAACTTTAAATGAGCCAAAATTGTGGACTAACGTTTGAGTTCCAAGTTGGAGAAATCATCCACGATTCTTCATCCTTATTTGTTCGGCGTCGCGATGGAGAAGAAGACCGGAGTTCAAAACGACCTCGTTTCGCACGGATTTGGACGTTCTGTTGGTGTTCCGTCAGCGCTCCGTCAAAGATGGGCGTTCGGAGGAACAGAGCTAATGCTCGCTTTAGTTGATCTTCCGTGACTCGGGCACATGCTGTTTTCGCTACAACGGGCTATGCAGAGCACTTCTGGGCGTCGATGAGAATGCTCATCTGATGGCTCATTTTTCGGTTGTAATTTTCTTTGGGAGTTTCAGTCACACATGATCATGAGTTTTTTTTTTATTAAAAATTTAAAGGTTTATTTGAAATTGATTTTTTTTTCCTCTTTTAATTATAATTTTGATCTTTTTAAATATTAAATATTTTTAAAAAAATATAACAAATATTTTATCCGTTTATTTTATAATTTTTAAGTTTAAATAAATAATTATTTAATAGTTGCAATAAGATTTAATCAAGGTACTTACCAATATAAGAAGTACAAAGCTTAAATCACATAAGTAAATATAGATGGATAGTTACAAATTTTTATAACAAAAATAGATTACACATATCTGTCTATTTAAGAATAAGAAATTAAAAACATAAAACTATTTTTTTTAGTTCTTCTTCCTCTCTGAAGGCCCTTTTATAGGCGGACCAATCAACTGAACCTTCGAGAAGTCTCAGCTAGTCATTAATATGAAAGGTGGAGATCTCACCTTGTAGTCTTTGATTTTGGCCAAAGTCCATTAACGAGCTTTGTCGTCTTCGACTGAAATGTTCTTATGTGGGCTTCGAGAAGCTTTCTTACTGTCTTCCATTTCGGTTGTTCATATTTCCTTGAAAAGGGTTTTTTCCTTTTTTAACTAGGCTCCCTATTTATTTCTGATGTTGCAAAGAAACCCTGACTATTTTATTTGTTTTATTTTAACCCTAGGGTATAGCCTACTTGATGCTTGGGTTTTTAATATAGTGTCTAGCCATAGCCATCTTACTTAGCCTTTTTGGTTTAGGTTAAATGGTTTATGTATTTTTTGTTTTTGTTTTTATTTTTTATATATTTAAAGTAGTCTAAAATTATTATTAATTTATTTTTATTTATTTAAATTTAGTAATGTAAGTCAATATATATTTTAAATATATTTAAATTATTATTTTAAAAAATTAGTACAATATAAAGTAAATTTAAAAATTAGTACAATATAAGAAAATATAATATATATGTATAAAGATTTTGTTTGTATATCTTAGATGATGTTATTTTATATATTTATATTATATATATAAAGGAAAATAAATGAAGAAGAAAAAACATATTATCTAACAATATTTTAAAATTATTATTATTATATATATATATATATATATAAATAATTGAAAAAATAAAATATCTATATAAAAGTTTGTATATATATATTTTATAGTGTTATTTTATATATAAATATATAAATGTGATAGAGATAAAATTACAATATATATTGAAAAAATAAATATTTTTTAAATTAATGAAAGAGAGAAATGTTTTATCTATAAGTGAGAATCTTTCCTATAAATTGATATATATATATATATATATATATATATATATATATATATATATATATATATATATATATATATATATATATATATATATTGAGAAAATATAATATAAAGAGTTGTAAATCTTCTCTCAAATAACTTTGGTCTAAAGAACAATAAAAGCACAAACCATCCAATAACTTTGGTCTAAAGAACAATAAAAGCACAAACCATGCATACCTTATTGCTACACTTTTTTTTAATTATTTAAAAATACTCTCAAATAATCCAACATACCATTTATATTCCTCATAATAACATCAGTAAATCTCCTACCAATAGAAGCAAAGATACAATTTTTTGTTGATGTGCAGCTATACAAATAATGATCAAGAAAAAACACTTAAAAGATATCCAAAAGAATGATTGTTATATTATTGAATTTATTTTAGTTTCAGACAAAATAGCAGCAAATAGGAAGTTGTAAAATAAACTGTTCATAATCTCAAATGGCAGAGATCCTAAAGAAGATAATTGTTGTACTAATGGAGATAGTACAAATATACTCCCAAGAATACAAATACAAATAAAATTGGATTAGAGTCTAAAGCAAGCAGTAAGCAGGAGGAATCACCAGTTGACCTAAATCTTCCATCTTTTATCATTCAACTAACACAATACACCTCCTTTTGCAAACTCTTTTGTCCATTTTGTCTTTGTCACAGGCCTGTCAAATGTCAAGTATGAAGATAATGAGTGAAGTTCAGATCAAGGAGACTCAAAATAGAGCAGCAGCTAGAAGCAAACCAAGTCAATTTGCCAAATGTTCACATTTAAAAAAAAAATAACTGTCTTTTAGAAATTCAACCATTACACATTTATGAGTCAGAATTATTCTATGATATTACCTGCTCATCACCAACAAAATTAGGCACGCGAACCCTCTTAGAACCATCAGCCAACCTTTTGGCAGGAAAATAGTTTTCAGTTGCAGAGGATTCACGAGAAACCTGAAAAATGCAAGAAATTGGAGGCATAGTTCCTGTTAGATTAATTTTCAGACAGACAAAAAAAAGGAATGAAATTTACAAAGTGAGAAACACAATTCTACCTGTTCTTGAATAACTTGAGTCAATGTATCTCTGCAATCCCATGCATGGACAATTTCCAATTTCGGACAGTGAAGTAGTAACCTCTCTGAAGACAAAGATAGTGTTTAAAGATACATTTGATCAGTCTTCAGATATGGAACATATTGACTGTATTTGTAAGCTAGTCACAAGAAAACCACAATATTTAAACTGAAAGTGAATTTTTTTCTGGTATAGAATTGTTTCAGATCATAATCCAAAATAGAGCCATCTTTTTTCTTCATATGGTATCCAAGTTATGATCAAATATCTTTAAGATCATTGAGATTGTTGATGTACATGGAAAAAATTGATACCAAAACAAGTCAATTATTAATATCTGCCAAAAATGAACTCACCTGGTTGTAAATTTGCACAAGAGTTGAGGTTCAGTTCACTCAGTTCTGGGCAGTTCAAAAACAAGGCCTGTATGCAAGCCATATGGTCAAGAAATAAAATAGAAAGGCAGCCAATCAAAAGCAATTTAGAATAGAACCAAACACTCACATCCAAACCAGAACAGCCCCATAAGCTCAGTTTCCTCAAATGGCTATGTTTGATGATTAACTTTTGGTAAACATGGTGCAACTTGCTATTAGGAGTTTTTTCCAACTCACATTCATTACTTTGTTCAGAACTTGGATCGCATATGGCCATCCCACAATCCATAACTTCCAAAAGTGGAAGTTGAGTTGTAGCAAATTGAATTCCATCTAAAGTAAAAAAATAAAAAAAAAGCAACTCAGTCAGTTTCAGATTGACTATATATATGCGCTTGGGTTTAAGCCAGTTCTTAATTCTTCTTACTTGATGTAATGTTAGGACATTGTGCAAGAAGAAATCTTCTCAATTTATCAGGTAAGACATTGCAAATTATTCCAATACCATTGTCGGTTATGCTAGACCTGACCACAGAGATGAAACAATAAACCAAACATGACATGTAAGGGACATGGATGTACATATAACCAGAATAAAAGTTTGATAGTCAAAAGTTGGTAGGTTTCTAACTTTTGATACCGTTTTAAAATATATTAAGTAGTGGGTATTTGGGTTGTTGATTAAATAACATGTTATTTGAAATTAATCACAAATAATTCACGCATAAAACAAAGCTTAATGTTTTGTCATATTACATCAGAAGTGAAACTCACCCACTTAGATCAAGCAATTCAAGGTTTGAGTAGTTAGTAGCAATTGCTGCAACTGATGCATCAGTGATTTCTGATCCATGTATTAAAGCAAGCATTTGTAACTCCCTGCAGAAAGATATTGTAGTAATTAAAACTCAATCTAAATGGGGCTTTAAGTTATTCTTTCCTGTCCAAACAAAATACAAACCTCAAGTTCGATGCAGCAAGAGCAAGAACAACAGCATTAGAAAGCCAAACTGATGCAATATGTAATTTTTGTAACCTTGTGCAGTGCCTTCCCAGACCATGAACCATACTAGTGAGATCAGTGTTATCATTTCCTTGATGTGAAAAATCTAATGAGATTTCCTTCAAATTTGGACAATTGAAAACCTATTTGAACAAATGAACATAAAAACAAACTAGATTAAGCAATGTTACTTTTAAGGCAATGTTAGAAAGCTACAAGAGAACAGAACAGAACATTTACCATCTTGGAAAGAGAATGAAGATCTGAAAGCCATATGGTGGAAAGACTTGATGAAAGGAGTACAAGACTACCTAAGTTCGAGCATCCTTCCATCTTAAGGGTAGTAAGGCATCTTTTGTCAGCAACAAATCGACCCAATTCATCACTGCATTGCATAACCAAGTTTAACAATGAATAATGGGTTGCATTAATTTACCTGTTTGAACTAGTTAATACAACCAAATGGTATAGAGAAGAAACCCTTACCCAGTTATGCGATTGACAGATTGACCAGTTGTATAAATCTCCATTGACTCCAGATTAGGGCATGAAAATGCTATGCAAGCTAACATCGTTGCATCCACATCACTGCAAGTGTCAATCAATGCTATCAATAAAAAAATACATTTACTCCAAGATCAGATCAGATCTAATAGGGGTGTAAGATGGATTGTATGTTCTTTTCTTTCTATTCCTGATCAGTTCATTGATGGATGAATTTCTACTTATGTCATTTAGTTTAAACTAATTGCTGATCTGGTTATCCAGCTGAAAAAACCCTAGAATCTAGTAGGGTATCAAGGAAAATCCAACCTTTCTAATGTAAGAGATAGTCTGACCAGTCCAGGACACTTCTTCAATACCGATCCAACAAATCCAATCTGAGATCTCGCTGGAATCTTAAGTTTCAGCTCCTCCACCGTCCTCCAAACTCTCTTCGACGTATCTCTCCAGAACTTAGACACGTTCGCCGCCGACAACAGAGATGTAGGCGGCAATCTCCTTAACACCTCCGATAAACAAACCATCGGCAACCCACCAGAACCCACAACCATATCCATCTTCACGTCATCAAACTCAACTTCCTCATTGAAATCAGGGGAGACCCTTTCATCGATATCATCGAACGACAGTGCCCGCCGAAGTTGGGTGGAACCCAATCTAGGTTTCCAATCGAGAGAAAGAGGAGAAGGGGATGGAGCGACAACAATGGATGAGCTAGATTCAGTAGGAGTGGATAGGATGGAATGAGTGTTACAGACATGACCTTTTTTGGGTACTCCGCATCGGCCACAGTTATAGCTACCACGTTTCTTACCTTGCTTGGATTGTGAGAGATCGGTAATAGAGTAAACTATGGGTGTGGATGAACCATTGGTGGTGGTGGGATGAGGTTGGTGACCCTGCATCTGATCGATTTAGATAATTGATTTGGAAAAGAAGTGATAGATGCAGGATCACATGAAGGGTAAGAGAGAGAGAGAGAAGGAAATAGAAAAAAGGATGACTGAATAAATGGCGGAGCCAAGGCTAAGGGTTGAAGGCTGAAGAAGGCGGGAGACCGCGAGTTTTTCGCGCCATCTAAATTTATTTGCGCGGAGCTAGCCAGCCTAATATTTTGCTTCCAATTTTACACATGTCTTCCTTTCCTTATTTTTTATTTTCTTTATTTTAATTATTTCATATATATATATATATATAAATTAAATCATAGGTCAAACTTCACCTCAGTTTAATTTTGATTCATGTAAATTATATATATATATATATATTTTTTATTTTATTTTTACTTTTTACTTTTTACTTTTTACTTTTTACTTTTTACTTTTTACTTTTTACTTTTTACTTTCTATATAGTTATAATTGAATAATGAATTTTTATTTTATTTTTTAATTAAACGAGGGACAATACAATCTCTTAAATTTAAATCGCTTTCGAATGTAATTAAATTTATGACATATTGGTCTTTTAAGACGACTTTTACCACTTGACTACTTTGGTGGAATAATAATAAATTTTATTTTTCAATGTTATTCAGTTTAATTTTAATTTGAACGAGTTTTTGTGAAGGGGATCTTCTGTTGTCAAAGTCCTCATGTTCCCTCTCAAAGGGAGAGGGGCAAAACAGTCTTTTCACAAAAATCTTCAGTTGCTATCTTCAGTTGCTATCTTCTTAATTCTATTCACTTTTTTTTAAAATCTATATAATAGTATCCTGACAATTTATAGAGAATATATATGTGTTTTAAATGGTTGTATTTGTATTATTTTGTTAGTTTTGTTAGGTTTATTTTTATTAATTTGGTTTTATATATAATGTCATAGTTATTATTGTTATTATATATATATATATATATATATATATATTATTTTTTAATAATTTATAATAAATTAATTGTTACGTGAAGAAGAAAAAAAGAAAATATTAATTAGGAAATTAATATGTTATTAATTTAGTCTTTGTAAACCATTAAAAGTGAATATTTATTATTTGTTCTATATTGAACATAAGAAAAGTTCATTTGACTAAAATTACACAATCAAGTGATACTTATATTTTATAGAGTTTGCTAATTGTGTTTTTATATTACATTTTTTCGATTTGTTTGCTTTTTATGTTTTAATAATTGTTTTCATAGTTATTATTTGTTATATTTTATTTTTATAATATATGTAATAAATTGATTGTTACGTACGTGGAAGAAAAAAAAGTTATTTGGTAGAAAATTAACAACTTCATTAATCTAACCGTTATTATTCTATCTATATTTAAAATAATAAAATAAGTTCCATTTGAGCAAAATTAAACACCAAGTTTATCGCATTGACTATGGGTTGTATTTATAAAAAAAATTAATGTAACCTAAAAAGAAAAATAATCAACACCTACTGTATAAGATATTATACCATTAATCAAGCATTTATGCTTTGCTCACCATCTATACTTTCCCTTTAACAGTTCATGACAAGTTGCTAGTTGTAGTTGTGTCTTTATATATATATATTTTTTTTTGACATAAATGTTTTTTTTGTTATAATTATTTATTTTTATGTTTTAGAATTATTTATAATATATGATAATAAATTTATTGTTAACACTTTAAATAAAAATGAAATTCTTGATGATAGGAGTACTTTACAACAATACATAAGATATATATGCTGTAAACGAATGGTTAGTTGTGCATTTTGTATTTTTTTTTTTTTTTTAAGTTTATTGTGATTATAAATGTCATGGTTAATATTTTTTTCAATTGTTATATGGGAGAAAAATATATATATGTTTAAACATGTAAATGAGTATTTATTAGTTGAACATACCAGAAAGTAGTAAAATTATACAATCAAGTTGATGGTATTAACTACGATTTATATTTTTTAATGTAACCTATAAAAAAAATAGTTTACACAATATCACATATCATCAAAGCATTTATGTTTTGTTCACCCTATATAAACACAATATAGTTTTCCTTAATTTTTGTGATCTAAGACTTGATGATTAACACATGGATTGCTAGTTGTTTATTTTGTTAGGTTTGTTTTTGTAAGGTTGTTGTTTATTTTTCTTGGTTTCTATTTTGTAATTATTTATTGTATATGATAATAAATTGATTGCTAGGTGGCAAATAAAATAAATTCAACATCTAAAATTGAATATATAATATCTATTTGAGCAAAATTACACAACCAAGTTTATCAACCTACTCAATAATATATTAATATAATCTGATCTGTGAAACATTAATGTTTTAATTGTTCACCCCATATAAAACTAGTACAAAACCTACCCATTAGTTATATTTTACTTTTATCAATCCATCACGTGTAACATAATGCATATGTTGTAAATATTTTTTTTTTGTTAATAGTTATTATTGTTATTTTCTTTGATGTCTAATGATTAACGAATTAAAAGTTTTGGAGAATTCTGAATTAGTAATAAAACATAATAATAAACTTACGGATCGATGATGATTTTTTGTTTTTTATACTTTAAATTGTTCGCCACTGATTTTGCAAGTTTGGGTTCAAAATATAATCAAATATATACAATGAAATTGTTTTACTAAGTTTCACAAAACAGTATTAATTGTTTTGGTCTTATAGTAGTCTAAATGTTCTAGTCCTTCTAACTCTTCTCTCTGATTTGCCAATGTTGTTGATCGCACAAAAACACATATATAAAGTCTCATTACATAATGCAAATCATATGGCTAACACCCCAATAAAAATGCAACATCCATCCCAACGGTAAACAATAAATGCAGAATTTAACCTTCCAAACCGTTTAAACCTGCAAGAAAGCTAGCAAATAGGTATGCACAAATGCAATCAATACAGTCCTAAAACAGTGAGTAACACACCAAGTAAGCACACAAAATTTTAGCATGGAAAACCCCTCAATGGGTCAAAAACCACGGGACACCTAGTGTCACTTAAAATCCACTACACCGGCTATAGAGCAATACAAAGTCTTCTCTAGACAATACTAGAGACATACAAATTCATCGTATCCTTGGAAACATGCACATCAAGGAATATGGAAACAATCAAAGAACAAGAAAAAAAGAATATCATCGAAATAAATGCTACTGTTCTGACAACGAAACCCCGACCTCCGGACCTCAGAATTCGATCTCCACCGTCGAATGTTGGCCCAAAAGTTGTGAAGCTTCTATCCAAAAATTAGGACGATCCAACGGTGCAAACTCCGGCGATCAAAACACTACGACTGGTTCGGAATGAACATTACCTCCGAAACTTAAAGTTTTTCTTTCTTTTCTTTCTTGCTTTTTCTCTCTTTTTCTTGCTAAAATTTGTTAAAAAAAACTCTTCTTTTATCTTGCTCCCAAATAAATGTATTAAGAAGGGTTCAAGATGGACCTATTTGCTGGGCTTTTCCTAATAGTTTAAACGGTTTGGGAAAGTGTTGTCAAACGAAGGTTAAATTCCGTATTTTGTTGTTTACCGTTGTGGTGCATTTCTCATCAAAGTGGTATTAGAACTTTGGTTGCTTATTTGTGAATTGAATTGTTTGAACGATGAAAACTAATACAAGTAGGATGATTAATTTGAATGGTTGAATTATCATGTTTGGAAGGCAAAAATGGAAGATCTATATGTGAAATATTATTACTTACCTGTTTTTACTACTGATAAATCTGAGAATAAAACTGATGCAGAATGGACTATTTTGCATAGACAAGTTTGTGGATATATTCGGCAATGAGTGGAGGATAATGTGCTGAATCATATTGTTGGGGAGACACATGCTCGTACTTTGTGAAACAAGTTTGAACAGTTGTATGCTCGAAAGACTGGGAACAATAAGTTGTTCTTGATTAAGCAATTGATCAAGTTACAGTCCAGAGATGGCACTCCTGTTACAGATCACTTAAATGCATTTCAGGGCATTGTGAATCAGCTTTCAGGAATAGGTATCAAGTTTGATGATGAGATTCAAGATCTATGGCTACTTGGTACATTACCGGATTCTTGGGAGACTTTTAGGGCATCTTTGTCCAACTCTGCACCAGATGGTATTATCACCATGGAATTGGCTAAGGGCAGTGTTATGAATGAAGAGATGAGAAAAAAGTCACAAGGTTCCACTTTACAATCAGATGTCTTGGTCTTTGAAAGACGGGGGAGAAGTCAGAGTAGAAGTCCGGGTGGTAACAAAGGAAATCAGTGTGGTACTAGCAACTCCGGTAAATGGAAGTATGCTAATGTTAAATGTTACCATTGTGGTAAAAAGGGGCACACACAAAAGTTCTGCAAACATGCAAAGAAAAAAAACAAGAAGAAAAAACTACAACAATCAAAGGAAAGATGATGATGGCGGAGACAAGGTTGAAATGAATACTATCACTAATGATTTCTTGGTTTGTTGATGATAATTTGGTGAACTTTGCACATAATGAGGCGAGTTGGGTTATTGACAGTGGAATTTCGGGTCATGTTACATCACAAAGAGATTTTTATTCATCTTACACTTTAGGTGATTTTGGGGATGTCAAGATGGGTAATAGTGGGTTATTAAAGATTGTTGGTATTGGAGAATTTTGTTTGAAATTTGATACTGGGATGGAGTTGATTTTACAAAATGTAAAACATGTCCTGAATATGAGATTAAATTTGATTTCTACAGGTTTACTTAATGATGATAGATACAACAACTACTTTGGTAATGGTTTGTGGAAACTCACTCGTGGTTTTTTGATCATGGTAAGAGGTAAATGTGCTCAAAGTTGTATGTGGCACAATCGAAGATCTCCAAGAGCATTATTAATGCTGTGGAGAATGCTGACATGATTGAGATATGGCATAAGAGACTTAGCCATATGAGTGAAAAAGACATGACTTTGTTGTCAAAGAATGAAATGTTATCATGTGTAAATGATGTCCAATTGAAGAGGTGTTTTCATTGTCTTGTAGGTAAACAAAATAGAGTTTCCTTTAAGAGCCATCCTCCCTACAGAAGAGAGAACATACTTGATCTTGTTCATTCCGATGTTTGTGGTCCTATGAAGACAAAAACACTTGGAGGTTGCTCATATTTTGTCAAATTCATTGATGATCACTCTCGGAATGTGTGGTTTTATACTTTGAAGTCTAAAGATCAAGTTTTAGATGTGTTTAAACAGTTCCATGTCTCAGTTGAGAGAGGGACTGGAAAAAAGCTCAAGTGTATTCGGACAGACAATGAAGGCGAATACATTGGGCCAATTGATGCTTACTGTATAGAGCATGGTATTCGGCATCAAAAGACTCCTCCAAAGACACCGCAGTTGAATGGCTTAGTAGAGCCGATGAACAAAACATTGGTTGAGAGAGTCAAATGTTTGCTTTCACATGCAGGGTTGCCGCGTTCCTTTTAGGGTGAAGCGTTGAACACGGCGATACATGTTATTAATCTAACCCCTTATGTTCCTTTGTAGTTTGATGTTCCTAACAGGATTTGGAGTGGCAAAGATGTTTCTTACAGTCACTTGCGAGTCTTTGGATACAAGGCATTTGTGCATATTCCCAAAGATGAAAGGTCAAAACTTGATATGAAGTCTAAGCTTTGTGCATTCTTCGGCTATGGCGAGGATGAGTTTATGTACAGGCTTTATGATCCAGTTCAGAAGAAGATTGTTCGAAGCCGGGATGTGTTTATTGAAGATCAGATTTTGAAGGATGTTGAGAAGATAGAGACAATTCCTCAACATAGTGATGATCTTATTGATTTGGAGCACACATGTTGAAGATGATGTTCCTATTGATAATCATAGTGCTGATGATGTTGATGCTTAAGAGCAAAATGTAGATGAAGTTGTTCATCCAGAGTTACCAGTTAAATGAGTATGTTCTTCTCAATGATGAGGGGGAGCCCGAGTGTTATGCAGAAGTTATAGAAGATGAGCACAAGAAAAAATGAGCTGAAACTATGCAAGATGAGATGGATTCCTTATATAAGAACAATACTTATGAGTTGGTGAAGTTGATTAAAGACAAGAGAGCATTGAAGAACAAGTTGATTTATAAGGTGGAGACCGATGAGTTTACCTCACAACCCAGATACAAAGTTAGATTGGTGGTCAAAAGATTCAGCCAAAAAAGGGTATTGATTTCGATGAGATTTTCTCTCCGATCGTGAAGATGGGTTCTATTCGGGTGGTTCTTGGTTTAGCGTCTAATCTTGATCTTGAGTTTGAGCAAATGGATGTCAAGACTGCTTTCATTCATAGTGAATTGGATAAGGGAATCTATATGGAGCAGCCTGAAGGGTTTCAGGTGAAAGGTAAAAAAGACTGTGTGTGTAGACTTCAGAAAAGTCTATATGGGCTGAAGCAACCGAAACAGTGGTATAAGAAGTTTGAGTCTGTTATGGGGGAGCAATGCTACTTCAGATCATAGTGTTTTCTTCCAGAGGTTTGGTGATGATGATTTCATCATTTTATTGTTTTATGTTGATAACATGCTTATCGTTGGCAAGAATGCAGAAAGAATTGCTAAGTTGAAAGACTTGGGACCAGCGAAACAAATTCTTGGAGTACGGATCACTCGAGATAGAGCTGTCAAGAAGTTGCACATGTCACAAAAGCAATACATTGAAAAGGTGGTTTGTAGGTTCAACATAGACAAAACTAAAGTGGTTAGTTCTCCTCTTACTACCAACTTAATTTTAAGCTAACAGATAAAGATTATCATATTTCAAAGGAGGACATTGAAGATATGGATAAGGTTCCATATGCCTCAGCGGTTGGTAGCTTGATGTATGTTATAGTGTGTACAAGGCCGGATTTAGCTCATGCAGTTAGTGTTGTTAGTCAGTTTCTATCAAATCCTAGTAGAAAACAGTTAAATGAATTCTCAGATATTTGCGCGGTACTTCCAAATTGAGTCACATTTGAAAATGAAAAGTCGGTGCTTATGAGATACACAAATTCTGATATGGCTGAGAAAATAAGTATAATATGAAATCTACTTCTAGATATTTGATGACATTTGCAGGGAGAGTTGTTTCATGGCAATTAAGATTGCAAAAGTGTGTGACCTTATTGACAACAGAGGCTGAGTATATGGCATCAACGGAAGCTTGCAAAAAACTATTGTGGTGAAAACAACAACGCTACGTGGTTCTTTGTGATGATCAAAGTGCAATATATCTTGCTAAGAATTTCATGTTTCATAAGAGAACGAAACATATTGATGTGCGGTATCATTGGATTAGAGAATCTCTTGAAGATGGGTTGTTTGAATTTGATAAAGTTCAAACCGATGATAATGGTTCCGATATGTTGACAAAGACATTGGCAAGGGAAAAGTTGAAGGTGTGTTGTTCGATCGCCGGAATGGCGAACTCATCCTCATAGTTAGGAAAAAAGGGAGATTTGTTGGGTTTTTTGTTTTCCTTAACCCATGAGGAAAAGCCCAACAAATAGGCCCATCTTGGACCTTTTGTATACACTTATTTGAGAGTAAGATAAAAGAAGAGTTTTTTAACAAATTTTAGCAAGAAAAAAAGAGAGAGAAAAAGCAAGAAAAAAGAGAAAAACTTAAATTTCGGAAGTACTGTTTATTCCGAACCAGTCTTAGTGTTTTGATGATCGTCAGAGTTTACACCGTTGGATCGTCATAATTTTTGGACAGCAGCTTCACAACTTCTGGGCCAACATTCTGGACGATTGAGATCGGATTCTGAGGTCCAGAGATCGGGATTTCGTTGCCGGAACAGTAGCAGTTATTTCGGTGATATTCTTTCTTTCTTATTTTTTGATTGTTTCCATATTCCTTGATGTACATGTTTCTAAGGGTATGATGAATTTGCATGTCTCTAAATTGTCTAGAGAAGACTTTGTATTGCTCTCTTGCCGGTGGTAGTGAATTTTAAACGGCACTAGGTGTCCCGTGATTTTTGACCCATTGAGGGTTTTCCACGCTAAAATTTTGTGTTGCTTATTTTGGTGTGTTACTCACTATTTTAGGACTGTGTTAATTGCATTTGTGCATGCCTATTTGTTAACTTCCTCGCAGGTTTAAACGGTTTGAGAAAGTGTTGTCAAACGGAGGTTAAATTCCGCATTTTGTTGTTTACCGTTGTTGTGCATTTCCCAACACTTTCCTCCTATACTC